>NC_089215.1:21855840-21936795 GCF_963930695.1 Labrus bergylta | reverse complement strand
TTTTATATGCACATTAAACAGATTTTAAAGCGTGCATATTTTACTCCCTCTATTTCCATCCACCAATCCACCTCCTCATTCAGCACCACATCTCAATTTGCTCTTTGCTTTGTACTTAAAAATAGTATTATTCTAAAATGAGTCCTCTTGATCTGGCTGTGGCTTCCTCTGCTTGCCAGATCATCTTGAAAATACATATACATTTTGAGACATCATCGTTTTGGTAATCAGATTAAGCACAAGGCTTCTATTGATCACACTATATATCTCTATGTAATGAAAAGCTTTTACAGGACGTTCAGCAGCTATTTATAGTCTGTTCCTGTACCGAGGGGACCTAATACACATTGCCCCGTCTCCTGTTCATTATTTCCCCAGCTGAGGTATGAAGTCAGAGTTGTGTATTAGCTCCATGATGGAGAAGTAGTGTGGGTGAGTGTGGGATAAGCAGGGAAAAGAGGGATGAGAGAAAAAAGCACAGACAAAGGAATCGGGTGAAAGAGGGAAAAAGGAAAGGTTGGAACATAAAGGGGAGAGGTGGTAACATGCAGAAGAAGATCAGAAGATGGATGGTGAAAGGTGGGTAGGGCAGGAAATGGAGATGCTTAAAGAGGCGAAGCACCCAAGAGAGACGAGGATATGAAGGAAACCACCTTGAGATATGGCTCCTATATTTCCCGTTATCTCATTCCTCCATAAAAGCTCACAACACTATCATTATCTCTTTAATGACGGAACTAAAAAATCCTTTATTTGAACGCTTCAATCAGAAGAGACTGATCAGATCTGGCTCATTCGGAAATACATTTCATTCCGAACGAGATGAGTGGTTTATGCCAATTGTTGTTCCAATCAATATTTATGTACACGCTTGATCCAATCGTGTCTTCTTGGTTGGGGTCAAACTATTCTCACAGCTGCACACGTCAGTCACTCTCTTCTACCGCGCATGTCTGAAAGTCTTCTGCAGACCGGCCCATTTCCCTCTGAAAATCCATTACAGGGCAATTATGTTCTGCTGAGTTTGCAGTACTCGCAAGAGAAGATGAAAAAAGTCAATCGTAAATGAACACACAGAAAAACCTTTTGACATACTCACATTATGTAGCCTACCTGATGCACGCTCACGTTCAGTTCTGTCACCAGTTTTCTCCTTAAGCCAGAACATTGGAAAACTAAAATGTTGCCCATTAACTGTCTTTGACTTAATGACAAGAATAAATCTACAGGTGAACTTGTGCCTAGTTTGAATTTAGTAGTGTACCACACTACCTTAGTGTGTAAACTTTTTTTAATTTGATATCAGTTATACAAGAAATAATTTACAAAAGAATATTGCTTGAATGTGGTAAAGTTACATTTAAAGGCCCCGAGGAGTTTGCCTCGGGGCCTTTAAGTTTGCATCAATTTTGGCGCCCCTTATGGACAAAGGGGTACATCTCATTTCTTTGTACATTTTGCATGCGGCTTGCTGTTGCAACTTGAGGGCAGCAGGTGAATTAAAAGAGTGCAGATGGGGACATTTAAGTTCTTGGCTGTCTGTCTGTCTGCTGGTTGGCTGCAGGTGTAACACAGACTGTAACTCCTGCTGCCTAAATGAGGATCTCTCTCGCTCTCTTTCTCTTCCTCTCTCTCTCTCTCTCTCTCTCTCTCTCTCTCTCTCTCTCTCTCTCTCTCTCTCTCTCTCTCTCTCTCTTTAATGGGGGCACTGGCCTGGGGCGCTTAACCAGCTCTCTCCAGAGCCACACACACACACACACACACACACACACACACACACACACACACACACACTGTAAGGGAAACCACAGCCTCCCAAATTATGCCCCAGTCTGCGAGATGATGAATCTGGTTGGTGATTAGTTAGTTGAGGAGGGAGGCGCACTGCTTAGGCCCTTTAATGGGCTATAATTTGGAAGATAACTGTATTGTCCTATCTCTCCTGACATTTAAATCTAATCAGACCCTGCTGGTTAGCACTGCGGTCCAAGACGAGGGAGGCTGGGCGGGATGAAAGGCTTCTAGTGGAGAGGGATTGGCCCATAGTGGGGCATTCATCCCTGTGGGCCGAGGCTGAGCAATTAGACAACAAGGCCCAGGCACACACATTAATTTGTCTCCCTTTTCTTATTTCTTTCTTTCCGAAGATCAGTTTAAAGAGCCTGCAGTCATATAACAGCAAAACATAGCAATAGGTGTGTGAAATCCACCTACCTTCCACACACATGATATGCACACATACACACAAACATCACAAGGGAGCCACTCCAAGGCCTCTCCTCTGCTCCTTATTACCACAGATGAGATGCTAAGTTTGATTAACACTTCTCTTTCATCCTCTTCATTAGCGGTGGAGAGCCACTGCAGCAGCGGCAGTCAGCCCATGAAAAGAGGGCATGAATTAGAATCCACTTATTCCATAGACTGCCACTAATTCGACACAATGGTGGTTAACTGTGGGGAGTAATAGGAAAAGGGTGTTCCTAATTGTTTCTTTGGATGGTGCGGCACACGCTGTCGCAGCTGTTTTGCTACACAGAACCAGGCAGCTGAAGGAGCAGGGCGTTGGAGGGCCCATCCGAGAGAACTCACGGGCAATAAAAGCTTGTAGACAAGCCAATTTCCTCCGGCCAAGCGTCTTTGCTGAGCAGAGGAGCCGGGCCTCAGTCAATGAGAACCACCTGGTGCTGAGGGAAGTGATTAGGGAGCTGTTTTTTTAAGGCGATCCGAAGAGGGGTTCGGGTTTGGGGGGGGCTCACCAGAGTTTGGTTTGTTGGAGAAATATTGACGTTAGGTGTTTTTCAAGAGCGGGATTTGAGGTGCAGTATTGTTTTGTTGGTGCTCAATCAGAGGGAGATAGTTTGGTCATGTGCATGTGTTTCGGGTTTTGACACTGGTGCTGATTAGCGAGTGGGTCGGCGAGTGGGACATTCCACAAAAGTGGGGTGTCTTGGGTTCAGCCTCAACAGGGATGACACACAACTAAGAAGTCACATTGTTTCAGAGCGAGGCTAACCATGGTGTACATGAACACTTTGTCCGCATTGATGGGAATTTAACCACAAAAATGCGTCTGTAAATGTAGAGAATGGTGGTAATATCTGCTGCAGGGCCCACTCACTCTACAGACACACCCTTTGATAAAGTCCCCATCTAATGTGCGTTGTTACACTACAACACTGTGACATTGAACTTAAACAGCCTTTACAGTAGTCCTCTTGAATGTATCAGGCATAAATAGGGAGGAGAGGAGGGCAAACTTTTCATGTTGAGGACTCCAGAGCAGATACACTAAGGCTGCATAACAAAGGATTTACCTCAAGCGAACTCAGTGTGACAACAAAAATCTCTTTACAAACTTACAAAAGTATCAAGCATTGTTCCAACTTTTTGACCTTCCTTTATTTTATTTCTGAATACACTAGTCACCAAGTTGTTTGAAGAAAAGTTAGGATATAATATTCATATTTACCTGAATTTCTCTATCACAAACATGCTTAGCTTTCCTTGAGGTTTATTTTAAATCTCACAGATGTTCTTCAAATGTTAAATAACACTTTCATCATCATCATCATCATCATAATCATCATGTTTTATTAACTTTTATATCAAGCTGTGTTGTCTTAATGTATAGTAAGTGCTATCAGTGGTTAACTAATAAACTAACAGCCAATCAGTACTCAAAGCAAATGCTACAGAAGAAGGAGTTGATGGCCATTTCTTAATAAAATAAAAGCCAGTCAACAAGCTGACCTCTGGAAATATAGTTCTTGACTTCTAAACTTGTTTTTTTTTTTATATGCTGACTTTTTTCTTCATCTGGCCCAATTCCGAGTTCTCATAAATTATTTTTGTGAGCCACAAACTTTTAAAAATAGGAACCAAGTTGTAATAAACAGGATTTATTCTTCAAATTAAATAATGCACAATTATGATGCTCCAAATGTTCTAAGAGAGATTCCCCAGGGCTCCTTGAGAAGCCACTGCACTTTATATCTGAAGCTTGTTCACTTTGATGCTTTTTTAAAATGTATTTGACCTTTTAATCTAACCGGGCATGTCAGATTCTTCTCCGCTTCCTCGGCTGGTCACAGTGTTGTCAAAGTGTGTGAGTGTGTGATTTAAAGGGTTTAGTATTTTATTGTACAGAGGTGTTGTGTTGTTTCTGTGTGCGTTTAAGTGTGTGTGCAGTTCATTCAGTGGTTACCACGGTTGGGTGAATGTTGGCTGGAAGACAGTAGCACTGATCACATTTGTTGATGGAAATGCATACCACAGAAGTGTGTGTGTGTGTGTGTGTGTGTGTGTGTGTGTGTGTGTGTGTGTGTGTGTGTGTGTGTGTGTGTTCACAAAAACGTTAGCCAAAGAGAAGGAGCTGAAGGAGGTCATTATAGTCCTGTCTGTGTCTTTAGCCTCTTTTTTCTGCATGTTTGTCACTTTGTCTTGCCTGCATTTTCACAACTCAACTTCTTTCTTGTAATTTATTATTATCCTAGAGTAGAACAATTCCAGAATTTATTCCTTCTGGCCTATTTGTCTACTCTGCCAAATGTCCTCATTGTCCCAGTTCCTGTTCTGATCTCTCTTCATCTCTCCACCCCTTCCCGGTCTTGATCTTGGCATTTGGGCCTCTAATTGAGCTGGCGTCACTTGAATACATCATACAGCAGGAACAGCAGAGAATCCCACTATTGTTTTCTGTGCCCAGTGCTCACGGAGAGAGAGAGAGAGAGAGAGAGAGAGAGAGAGAGAGAGAGAGATTTTCAGAAAGAGGGGGAAATCAAAAACATGAACACTTTTTCTATTTTTTAAATGTGTATCACTTGTTTTAGTATGTAACATTCAGAGCTGTGTGAATGTGACATGCACATACCAGAATGAATAGTTGGTGAAGATGAAGATGGCCCCAATAATAACCTCAGTAAACACAATGAGCACAATCGTTTCTTGTGCAATGTTGTTTCACAAAAAATTAAACTGACTGTTTTTTTGCTCTGGCATTCTTCCATAGACTTTTAAACACTGACTTGTTCTGTTCTCTGACACATTTGAACTGGATAATGTACTGGATAAAAGGGAAATTCAGTTTAGCCCATAGCTGGTTCCTCTGCTTCCAGGGTTTTTAAATGTTTAGTAGGAACATTTTAAGGGATGTATTTCATATTTTGTCGGATTTGCAGAATTACTAAAGCAGATTACATATTTGTCTGTCATTTTGTCAACACTCTTTCACCCAAAAAGTTAATGAAGCTAATGCTATAGCATACAAATTTTCCAGAATGTGCTTGCTTGACAGCTCCCTCACCATACCTAAACATGCACACAAACACACACAAACTGAAAAGGCACAAACACCTTGGAGCAAATCCCTGGCTGGCTCTGTGCGGCAGAGGTGATGATCAATCATGGTGAAAATGTGTGGTCTCCTTTTTTTTTTCTTCTTTTTTTGTTGTTGCAGTAGCAGCACATAGTTGTAATCTTCACCTCTCACTTTCTGCTCGAAGGCTCTGGGGCAGAGTGTGTGATTATATATGTGTACTTGTGTTAGTGTGTGGGAGAGGAAAAAATGGGTATAGTGAAGCTGCTTTAGTTTAGAACTCAGGCCTTTTCAGGTGAAGAGGGGGGAAAAAAAGGTGTGTGTTAGTGTGAGGAAGATGGTCTGAGTTCTCCAGTAGCAAACTGAGGGAGGACCCAGTGGTGGATGCCCTTCAGGCACCTAATGTAGCACATACAGTAAGAAACACAGAGCATACAAGCAAGCACATACTGACATGTTCACCAAACTACTTGTAGGTGTGTGTGTGTGTGTGTGTGTGTGTGTGTGTGAGTGTAAATGTCTTTGTTCTGTCTGTCTATCCTCTTGGCACGTAAATCATAATGGATCTCATTATCCAGCTGGGCTGACTTGGTGGGGCCTGTCTGGCTGGAAATGATAGCTGGATGGCTGAGGAGTTACCAGCAGACACATGATTCTCACCCATTACACACTAATGGAAAAGGGAGAAATGTACACACTCGGGGTGCAGAAATGCAAAATCTTCTCTAATCGATTACTCTTCCCATTGTTAAAGCGAGTACTTGAGTAATCATTTTGTAGTTCTTTTTTTTTCTGTGATTCTTTTCCCCCACGGGAGGCCCCGCCCCCAACTATGACGCGATGCCGACTGTATCTATTGATTAATTTGAATCTTCGGGATTTTAATAATTGTTAGTAAGATGCCTTTGTATTAACGTTCAAATATGACATTTCTTACTTCAACAGACAGCAAACCTCAAATAAAACTTCACACAGACGTGTTCTGACCATTTTAACACTTTATTCTAATTAGAGCAGTGAGTGTGGCGAGTGGAGGTGCAGACATCAATGCGCGCTCATGGCACGTTGAAGCTGTTTTGACAGCAACATTGTGTTAACAAAGACTACAGTCTGCAGTGTAGAACACACTTTACTCTGGTGAATCACAATAGAACAGGTGAACTGTTTCATCTTTCTCCTCTGTGCGTAATGACACACTCGCTCAAACTCGCTCGTCTGTCTGCTATGAGCCATTTCTCCCTATAAGGTTGTTCCATTTTCTAGTTATTAAAAGAATAATCATCTAAAATTCCAAAATATAGGAAAACATCTCGTTATGCTGCTCTGTCCTGGATGATCAAACGTCATTGGTTTAGCAGAGTAAAGCGGTAATCGCGAAGTGAAAGTCCTTCTTTTTCTGTGGACTAAAAAGACAATTTGAACTGAACTTTCGTAGATCATATTGCATATTTTGTTTGTTTGGGACTTAGGGGGGTTAATTAAAGGGATATTTTTGTTAGGGTAGCAGCGTACTGATCAACAACAGACGCATTTCAGCACAGAGCCTTTATCATCGCTTTGTTTGTCATCTATTTACTTTTTGCGCTCATGCTCCTTTTTTTCTGTTTTGAATTAGGCCTATCCTAGAACCCACAATGCAACAAGAAACATTTACAAAAATGTGGACTACAAAACAATTATCGATTACATTTTTTTTGTAACCGATTATTATTTAATGAACGTTTGCACCCCTAGTACACACTCATACACACATTTTCTTGCACACACAAACACTTAATTTATGTGTGCATGTTTTTCAGCTGTTTAAGCTTCTGCAGGATCATACACATTTCATTCTTACTTGTCAAAGACCAAAAGAAAGACAGAAAAAAGAACTCCTGCACACACACACACACACAATCGCACACACTCACATACATTTACACACTTGTGTGATTGCAGCCTATCCAGACACAATGGACATTAGTGGCTCAGCTTGCCGTCAGACAGAAGGGGAAGTGATGCAGAGCAGAGGGAGGGAGTGGGTGAAAAATGGAACTTATCCTCTCACTCCCTCTCTAGTCATCCCCCTCCTCCCCCTGCCTCCCTCCTTCCCTTTCTTTCCCTCCCCGTCTCCTATCCGTCACTTGTTTGGAGGACACCAGCAGATGCGGATTTGTCCCTCGAGGTGAGCGGGGCTTGTGCTGCCATCTTTTTTCCCCCTTATCACAGCGTAGTCTCCCACACAGGACGCAAGCAAGCCATGAATCACTGCTACGAGCCACGCAGAAAACATCGGCTGTGGGGGAAAAAAAAAAAAAAAAGTTGTCCCAGTAAATCACATATTTTGCAACACACACTGTATCTGCTCTGTATCTGAGCAGTGCTGGCTTTGACGCTGTGAATACAGGCTGAGCAGTCGGTTGCTCATAACACAGTTAGGGCCTACACCATTTGTCTGGACATGACCATTACCCGAGCCAATTACTGGCTGCTGTACAGGCCGCTCGCCAACAACCTAATGTTTTCCCGTCATGCCTGCCTCCACCCTCAAAACCCCTCCTTTTACAAACATACACACACACACACACACAAGCAAAGAGAAGGGGGAAATAGATAGAGAGGAAGGATGAGGAGCCTGAGGCAAAATCCCCCCACCCTCACCCCGACTGACTGACTGATACAGCTAATAAACTTTCATTTAAGCTAATGTTCCTCTTTTTCTGTTTTCTCCCCCTTTCACCCTCTCCTCCTACTCCCTCTCTCTGTACGTATCTTTTCCTTTTCTCCCTCTATTTTTACACTCCTCAATTCCACTCTCCTTCTCTGTCTTTTTCCCGTCTGTGTGCCAGAATAAGGGCTTGTCCAAGCAATCGATGCAGGCAGTCCACCAGCCGGAAGCCCAGTTGGCCAAAGAGCACGCCACTCAATCAGTCTGAACAGCAACACACAAAGAGCTGCTGGCGAGTCACAGAGGTAGACACACTCTCTTTAGAAACAGCAGTAGATACTGAACTTAACCCTTTTTATGACTACTAACCTGCATGAAGAGTAAATGTGATACACAGAGTTTAAGATATTTAAACAAAGCCAACAACAACAACATCTCAGATCCAGTTTCTAAAATAGCTGTCTGGTGGGAGCGTTTGGCTCACATCTCCTTGCCACTGCCAACTCTTCTTTCTCCAAATACTCTAGGTGCTCTGCTAATTAAACTTTCAGACAAAGCAATTCCTCTATTTTTAGCAGCCTTTGTCTCACAACACATTTGTCTCAGTGTTTACTCGTGTGGGTTTCCCTGTGCCAGTTACCTTGTCAGTGTGTGCTGACATTGGGCATGCTCCCTACATCCACTGCTCACAAATGCAGAACTTTCACTGTTCAAGCTTAAGGGAAGATTGCAGCAGATGCATCATGTAGCTTTGTATGTGGAGTGACTGGATACAAGGACTTGAATGGAATGGAATCGTGTGTTTGCTTGTCAAATAATGTGTGACTTCTGTTTGCACGCTCACATTCTAAGTGTTGTTCAGTTGTTCTGGGTTTCTGCTGTTTGCCCCAATACTAGGAAAAGCTTGTTATCTCCAAAGTAACTTTCAAAAGGACCAGGACCTTGGTTTTGTCTTCCATCATTTGTTTGCAATAAAAAGCAGGAGTTTCACATCATTTCATTTATTTAAAGGAATTCCTTTTGAGGTGCAAGTTTTTTAAGTAGTTTCTCGTGCTGCCATGAATCATCTCATGACTGAAATAGAGAAAATGCTAATGCTGCGTTCCATTTGATCTCGGAAGTCGGAAATTCCAAGATGCCGCTCTGATACGTCATTAGGAATGTCAGAATTCCGACTTGGAAACTCAGAGAATCTTCAGTAGCCCGAGTTCAGATCCAATATGGCTGCTACGTGCATCGACAGGGATGTTTAATCTGTAACTGTTGAGTTTATTAGCAGCTTAGTCGTCTTATTGTGTAATTAAATCAATCACACCAATGGTATCATGCAAGTTCTCTCTGTAGAGGTGTTGTCATGTTATTTTCGGTCAGAAACTATCACGCAGTGTGTTGTTATCGTCTGGTATTAGCTAACAACACAAAGGTACTCCTGGAGGCGTCCATGTTGCTTTTCCGACTTGCAACGCAATATACTCGGGTGTGATGTCATTCCCAGTTCCGAGATCCGAGGTTCGAGGTAAATGGAATGCACCATAATATCACAATGTCCCAGAGCCCAGGGCAATGTCATAAAATAAATTGTTTTGTTCCACAACTGTTCTGAAACCCAAAGGCTTTCAATTTACAATCATATGTAATAGAAAAACAACCACTTAAATAATCCCTGACGAATCAGTTATTAATGTTGTAAAGCGATCATTTCAGCAATTTTGGAAGCAATATCCATGCAGGACACAAATCAAAACTTTTCAGTCTTCCAATCCTCTCTTAATATTCTTAAGCATTCTTTATAGACACTTTACACACATTTCACATTATTTAGTCTTTTTCTTGTGCAACATCTTATGGGCAAAACTGGCCATTTTGCAGTCAAACATTTTGTGAAAAGAGGAGCGCAAACGAAAAAAATTTAATTAGTAAAATTTTCACCTAAGTTTTATGATAATTGGTTCCTCCATGTTAAAAATGTGCTAGATCATGCGGAGCCTCGCTAATAGAAATCATCTCATCATGTGCAACAAGTCAGTATTCATTAAGACAGATTAGACCTCAACAAAGAGTGCAACACAGCGAATCAGGGTCATCAGATGTCAGTAGAGAAATCCCTGTGCACGTGCTCTCTGCTGCTGAGGTGTGCTGCCAGGGAGTTAAGAACACTATCTGACTCTGTCAAGCATTCTGCCAGTTTTTGATACATGTAAGATAGAGTGTTTGATCTGGTGGGCCCACTACAACCTGAAGTAGAAGAGTCTCCTTTTTATACTCACTTATCTTTGAATGAACACACTCCTGTTGCTACATGTACTCCTGTTCTAGCTCTGTCTCTGGATTTGAAGAGCAATGTGAGGAGCAAAATGTTTTTTTAAGGGGTACAGTGTGTCTGCATCTTAGACTGTGTAAAAAATGGATGTAGTCTCGGTTTTAGAAAGCTTTTTGGTTTTAGAGAGCTTTTTGTAGCTCATCAATGGTGGCAGCCATTCTAATGCTGACTCCACCTGACCTACAATCTAGAAAGGAAAAAAATCAGTTGGTAGAAATGAGCATTAGGATATGAGACCTAATCTAAATTCCTTGGTTATGGCTGCTAGCCTCAAGTGGACACTCAATGAACTGCAGTATTTTATACTTCCACTTCGGCTTGATTTTTTTAACACCAGAGGTTGCCAGGTCTGCATCCTAATTTCAACCTCCATGTGTAGCTTGGTTGCACACTTGGTACCTGGGTGCTTATCCCCTCTGAGTTGCAGCCCCCTCTATCTTCTGTCACTGGAGCTGTGCCACAGTAGGCGGAGGCAGACAGTCTTAGTATTTTGTAATAAGACGGCAATAACAATAAATCCTACAGGCTAATCATCCACTTGCCACTTTTCTTCTTCTTCTCTCCCCGCCCCAAACGCAGAGCGATGCAGCATTACGCTGCTGCCGCCTTCAATTACGCCATTCATCATGCCTCTTATCTGGCCACCGCTTTGATTGAGTGTGCGACGGGAGACGTCACAAACCCATACACTCTATGGAGCAGTGTGTGTGTGTGTGTGTGTGTGTGTGTGTGTGTGTTGGTTGGTGTCTGTGTTGGGGGTGTTGACAGTAACTGCATTTTAGGGGTGTGTATATGGGATGTATTGGGATGCATGAGAGTGAAGAGAATTCCATAGAGGGTGAGGGAGTGTGTGTGTGCACGCCAGTAGTGTATAAATCAAAGCAGATGATCCCCCCCCCACCCCCCACCCTACCACTCTGATCCGCTCTGTCTCAGCGAGCACATTTCTCTTCTCTCCCCACCTACTGTCCCATGTACTTCCATCCTCCCACTGTCTTCCTACCCCTGCCACCTCCTCCTCTTCTTCCTCTGGAACAGATTTGTCTGGGGGCCCCTCGTCTAATCTCCAGCAGTGCCGGGCGTTGGGAGACGGGCGACAAATTTTAATAAGCAACTGGGTGCTGTAATTTAGCAGCCTGGGAGGGAGATTAGGCTGATTGATGCTGGGGCTCGCCTAATGGTCCGGCCTACGGCGCCCAGCCCCAAATTGGTGGTAATGAAAGTTTTGTGCAAATTGAGATGGAAGAAAATAAGGCCTTCCCCTCATCTCCCCTCACTCTCTCTGTCTTCATTCAATCTTTGTATCTCTCTCTCTCTGTTTCTTCCCTGCTGTCTCGATCTTTTCGACAAGGTGCATCTCACTCTGACAGATCCTCTTTCTCTTTCCTGCATGCTCTCTTTATTTTCTTTATCTATTCCACTATTTCTGTTTCACAGCTGTCTTTTAGTGTCTCATCATGCTCCCCCCTCCCCTACCTTTTTACCAAAATTGATCTATCCCTCCTTTTTTCTCTCTCAGTTTGCTAGTTTTTTTCTCAGGCACTCCTGAGTCACTTTCTGTCCCTGCTTAACTCCATCTAGTAGCTTATTTACTTTTACTCGCGTCCTACTCGTGTGTGTGTGTGTGTGTGTGTGTGTGTGTGTGTGTGTGTGTGTGTGTGTGTGTGTGTGTGTGTGTGTGTGTGTGTGTGTGTGTGTGTGTGTGTGTGTGTGTGTGTGTGTGTGTGTGTGTGTGTGTGTGTGTGTGTGTGTGTGTGTGTGTGTGTGTGTGTGTGGCTCAGGAGGCGTTGTCTGAGCTGCTTCTGTGTTGTCAGGACAAATTCATCTCCATCTAAAAAAGAAACGGGACGACAGGGCTGATGACTGTCTGCCTTCACCCCGAGCTCTCTTTTCTTGTATTCCTTTATACCTTTTTCTCTCTCGCTCCGTCTCACCTGCTTTTTCTCTTCATCGCACCAAATCACTTTTAGCTGGCCTGCCACTCTGACAGGTGCCGTGTGCCATGCGTTATTAGGCCGGGGAGATTTCCAGGCCACCACCGAGGATATAGCAAATCCGTGTCCAACAGCCTGTCCCACTGGCAGAGACTTTATTATTCCATTTATTTGTCAGAGGGACCAGAACGTTATACCAAGCACCTCAGACATGTAACTTTTTGTTGCTTGTTTGAGGTTCAGCAGTGGGAAGAAACAAAGTTTAAATACTCTGATATTGTACTTGAGAAGGGTTATCAGGTACTTTACTTTAGTACTACTCCTTGAAGTTACAAAACAGGATTGTGACTTTAAGATTTAATACATTTGTCATCGTTGGGCTACATCTTTCTAACAGCAACTGAATTTGCCCTTAATAGATGGATATAAACTAAATTCCACATTGAGTCAAAGTAAAAGTTATTGTATACACTTTATTTCCTTGATTTTTTTGAAGAGAGAATTATCTACGTTTTATAGTCCCTTTAATATGATGTGTGAGGTTGGGTTAGCTTAGCAGAGAAACAGAGAGGGCTACCTTCATAGTCTGCTAATGTTCATTTCAGAGCTTTTACTTTTTCACTTCAGTAAAGTGGAGAAACCAACCTTTCTTCTTTTTCTAGTCAGGCTGTTCTTTGATTAAAGTTTTACTATTTGTACTTTTGAGAAGACTGTGTTTACTTTTGCCACCTCTGCTGCTTTGAATTAAATATTCCTATGGATGAATGCATTGCATTATCTTTGCTCCTTTAACAGAGGCTTACTTTGAATAGATAAAAAAACAAGTTTGCTTCTTGGAGAAGACAGTGCCACCTACAAAAAATACAAATGTTTTTACATGTGACGGAAGAAGACAGTGATCTTAATATTGTGCAATGAAGAGGCGCTACAAAGAGGACTGCTTTGCAGCAGAGATGTCAAAGCAAAATCAATGTGGATTTCAGTCTGTGTGGCAGTATGTGGGGTTGTATGAAGCACAGGAAACAGAGGTTTCATAAGAATGCATGAGCAAATGTCCTTACTGAATCTCTAACTTCCACCAACTACCACTCCCTTAGAAGCGAGAGAGTAAGAGAGAGTAAGAGAGAGTAAGAGAGAGATAAGAAAACAGAGAGGAAAAGGAGCATATGAGCACTAAATGCAGGCAGAGTGAAGAGTGGCCTTGGGGGGGGGATATGAGGAAGCTCGTGGTGCACGGGGGGTGGGCAGAGCACATTTAGCGGTAATGGAAGACCATAGTACTTTTTGTTTTTCTTTTGATACTCCAACTTTTATAAAATCCCCTGCGAATGAATGCAAAGGAAGAAACTCCTATGTGATTTGTGGCCCTTTAGGAGCTCAACTTAATGATATGTATGTGTGTGCAACAACGTGTGCTTTATGACTCATCCATACAGTTATAAATGTTTCTGTGTGCACGTGTGAGTGGGTGTGTATGTGTGTTACTTTCCTGTACAACAGTGGCTGTCTCCTGGCCCTTTTTTCTGTGCCCCTTTTCTCTTAAACTCCCACATATCTCTACTCATGGTGTGTTTCTTATAAGATGTCGCTGTGGAACTCATCCTCCTTCTCCTCCCTTACTGCCACCTTGAGTTATACACTGATCTATCATTATATAATATAGCTGCATTTGCATTTTCTCTCTCTCTGAGGTGCTTGTGTATGTAGTTCAAACTATAAGCATGTCATTAAACGAGAGAACATCGTGAATTGACAAAAGGGGAGCTGGGTTGGAGGAGGGAATAACAGAAATATATCTGGAGTGGTTCCAACATTCAGCGTGTTCAGGGTCCCTCAAATAAGCATGTGCGTCTCTGTTCCCCTTCAAGGCCTCTTGTAAAGAGTGTTTACTAATTCATATTGCACAACCAGCATCCTTTTGCAATACCCTGGAAAAATGTGAACAAAAACATCATTTATTTCAGACCTAATCTGTGCTCCAACTCAGGCTGGAGAGGAAACTGTCGAAGCGACCAGTTTGATGCAGCAGAGTCGGAAAGCTCTGCCTCTGAATGAGTGGCAACTGCCTGTGAAGTTTATCCTGGCAAGAGGCCGCTCTTGTTGATTGCTCACCGAGGTCTGTGGTCAGGATCTCAAACAACACATTATAATCTCACTCCCCGGATCCCAACAACTGCCTGAACGCGATGTGGTTGAAGAGCTGGTGTGGGTAATTTCAGATTAAATGTGGCCTCTCTCCACAGGATCTGCTAAGCCTTTGTACGGTTCACACCCGGCTGGCCAAAGTGGTTTGTTAGAGTTGATTGTTTATTTTCCCTTAAGGGTGGTTTGTTTGTGTGAGACGGACGACAGAAAAATGGAATGTGGCTTGGACCATAGACTTTTGGGAAATTTTAGTTCCTGGTTTCCTTTTTCTTACAGTTGTTGCTTGTTTGAAGTGTTCAGTGGTCAGGGTAAAGTCATTTGGCTCTTTTCACCACATTGCATACGTTTTTATGCATGCATTTGCGCCTTGCTGTTTCTTGGAAAGGCCATTTTAATAAATAAACCCTTGGGACATTGGGAACAATGGATAATGGTTGGCTGCTTCCGCTATTTTCTTTCCGGCCTTTGCCTCAGTTGATTTTAATTTCAGGACATTTTGAAGGTTTTTAAAACATATGGAGCGACTTTGATTATCGACCTTCCATGATACAGGCTATTGGAGGGGCAATAATGCAAGAAACCTAGCCTCCTTTACTTGTATGCTCTCCTCCCACCTCTTAGTTTTATGGTGGATGAAGCTTTGAGATATTAAATGGTTGACGGAGCACTTTGATGTTCCTCTTCCTACGATCCTGCTCGATGGTATAGGCTGTAGGGATGGGGGTCGTTGTGGAGATGTGAAGCAGGGTTTGGGGGAAAACGAGGGGGTGAGGGTGAAAGGCGAGGTGCTGATGGGAAAGAGATGAATGGCGTGCCAGTGTCAGAAGTGGTTGTGTGCTGAGGAAGGAGTAAGGGGAGAATGAGAGGTAGGATGGAAGGGAAGGAGGGCTTGACTGATTAACCTGTTTACCTCCCTGAAAATGCTCTGGGCGCCATTCTGATTAAAGTTCAGTCTTTCATCTATCATCACCATGGCCAGCTTGAACCCTTCAGAGCTGCCGATACAGAACACTGTCAACTTAAACCACCACCTGAACCTCAGAGAGAAAACCTAATACAACTGATTACATTACATTTTCAACACTTTTCTCATCAAGCCGTACCTCCTTTTTTGAATTTGTATTTACATCTGTCTTTATCTTTTCCTTCCACTCTGCTTCTAAGCTGCTTCCTCTCCAGACTTACTGCTTGTGTGTCTGAGCCTGTTTCCTCCTCAGATGTGCTTTCCCAACTCAAGGCTTTTAGCACCTACAGCATAATACGATTACACCCGTTTGGGGACGTGATATTGTCAACGGCTTGCTAAAAATATCCCTCCAGTCCACTCACAGCAGCACAGAAGCTCTGTGGACTGAATGCAGCGATGGGCAGAGGCAGCGCTACACAAAATGTTCTGGCCAGTCAAGCACAAATGTTAGCCCTTTAAAAGCTTTTTGCACCGTCATATGCCTAGTGTGTGAGGACAGCTAGATTGGGAAGTAAAAGACAGGGGTTGGCAATTAGGTTCGACCATGGTGCAGCGAGGGTAGTGAAGGAACAGTTGCAGAGGAGGTAAAGTCCTGAAAAAAAATGTCCTTACAAGCCCTCTAGCATCTATACTATTATGAGCTTTGGTAGAGAAGGTGGAAGTAGAATGAGGTTTGTATTATTCCCCAAAGTCAGGCAGAGAGAAGATGGTGGATGTAAAAACTGAAAATGGGAACGTCTACTGTCTTCTACTGTCATCACCTAAGACAAGGCAAGGCAAGGCAAATTTATTTGTATAGCACCTTTTATACACCAGGCAATTCAAAGTGCTAGAGCCTCATTAGGGTGTATTACAACCTAATCCATGGCAACTCTAACTGAGTCATGATTGTGCATCAGCCTAACCAAACCTTGCCCATTGTGGTCTGTGTCTTAGTTGAACTAAGAGTTATTTGCAGGGCAGGAAAGGCACTTGTCAGGCAGTAAATAAAATACTTTATTGTTTCATTTTTGGGGGACAGTTAAAGTTATTGATCAGTTAGGATGTCTTTTCATTTGTTTGCCTTTGTGAACACTTCTTGATTAGCTCTTTGAAAACACTGACTGTATTTCAATGTCATTTCGATAGATTACTGATTAAGTGATTTCATGTCATATGCATTGTGTTTTAAAAGGTTTCATCTTAATATATGAACTATACAGAGCTCTGAATCATATTGAAAAGCGTAAAGTTGCCTACCAAATGCCATTTTCCTTTTCCTTTCCCAGAACATGAAGCCAATTTAATTTGTTTAATTTCAAACAAAAACACGCAAGAATGTTAAAAACAATGACTGTTTTTTTGGGTTTGCTGCCACCCAAAACTGTTCATGTCTCAGCACAACTCCTCATGGCTCCTCAAGGAAGTTATAGAAATTGTTTTGCTAATATGGACACTATAATCATGTATCCCACGCATTTTCATAAACAATATGCAAAATGTTTTTGCACATCATTTTCCTCATGTTCTAGAAGAACAATATATATATTTTTGGTTAGGTGGAAATGTCACAATAAACATGAACCATTTCAGATTTGGTTTAGGATTAGTCATGAAACATTACCATTTTTTTTACATATACCATGGATTACAAAATTTTGCTCAAGCAGTTTTGTTAAACTCGCAGATACAAATGTGGCTTGTTGTTCCATTTTAAGTGGATGAGACATCTGTGTTTGAGTGTGCGCATCTGTGTACACCAAATTGGCTAAGGAGTGCTATTAGTTGTCTATATGGGCCCTAACCCTGGGGGCAACAGGGACAGTTTAGGTGATGTCACTGCAGCACAGACAGCCTATATGATACTACGGCAGCCTGTGATGGACTGATTTAATTCTACTGATGGTGCTCATAAGACACTGAAAGAGGGACTGACTGCACACACACTTATGGTGTCAACCTTCATACATTTGGACATATCAGGGATTGTGTGTGTGTGTGTGTGTGTGTGTGTGTGTGTGTGTGTGTGTGTGTGTGTGTGTGTGTGTGTGTGTGTGTGTGTGTGTGTGTGTGTGTGTGTGTGTGTGTGTGTGTGTGTGTGTGTGTGTGTGTGTGTGTGTGTGTGTGTGTGTGTGTGTGTGTGTGATTCTTCTGTGTAAAGAGGAAAGGTCAGCAGGGCTAACTCAGTCCCCTGGCTGTTCTCAAGGTTAATGTGGGACTGACAGCGTCTGCCATTAGCAGCCTTCAGATGGTTTCCACCCCCATATGCCGAGCTGATTCATCCTTGGTGGCAGCAGTGCATTAAGATGTAACAGCTTCACTCCCAGGTGTCACTCACCCCTTTAGACAGGGCCCACATCATAATTTTACATTTCCTATTAACTCCTATTGTCTACTCTCCACCACGATGGTCCATTAAAGGGATACGGGCCACCGTTACCGCCTCATTCTCAAGTGTCACTCAACTCTTCCTATATGTCATTATTCCACCTCGTCCCATTGTCTGTTAATTGAAATACCACAGACATTGTCGGTATGGTCCATTAAAGGGACACGAGCCTTGTTCCTAAGTGTCACCGCTGCTTTAGGTGCTAGCTCATTAATTTTCATCCTCTGTGTTTGACTTCAACACGCACAGAGAGGCGGGGCTGAGCCGAGGAGAAAATACCATCAAGAAGAAATGCACACTGGCATGTTGAAGATCACCCAAACCATCTGAAGCTCATTTACATTTTAATTCAAAGACATTAAGCAGATGCTCCTATCAGGCGCAGGTTGGTGTTTAGAGTTTTGCTCAAGGACACATAGGTGAGGAGGGGAACACAGTCGCAGTAAAACAGTCAGATAAAGCTGGGTTTTTTTTCATTGTAGATATGAGTTGTTTAAATGGTCCCAGTGCTTTGTTTTTGTAGTTCTGTTATATTTAACGGACAATGCAAAATCTAGAATAGATTTAAAGGCATAATTTTGTAGATAACTCTAACGTATTCAGAAAATTGAGAGCAGAGAGAAAGGTTAAAAAGAGCAGCTGCATCTGTTTTAAGAGGAGCATTTTAAGAAGTTCTGTGGATAAATGTCAAATGAATCTTGCTGTTCTTAAAAGTGGCTTATACTTAGTATTTGATAGTATAGTATAGTATTTGAAATGTGTAAGGATCATGGTAAGCAAGGCTGACAGTGTGGAGGGTGGGGGTGTGTGTGTGTGTGTGTGTGTGTGTGTGTGTGAGCCAGGTTCCATATGAAGAGTGATGATGTTGTTGACTCACTGTCGGCCGGATGCCAATCAATCAATTAACCAATCAATAGTCATCTGGTGAACGCCTAAGGACACGGGAAAATCTCCCAGAAACACTCGAATCAATTACTTTTTGCCACAGCCACAGACTCACACACAGGTGTGCAAAAAACAAACACAAAAACCTGAACACACACACATGATCCAGTTAAATATATGTGCAGACTTACATGTCTTACCCCCCCCCCCCTTTCACATGCCCAAACTTCCAGGCATCAGATTGCAGTGCCATGGGAAAAAGAAAAATGAGTAAATTCTGTCTCTCTCCTCATTCCTCATCCCCTTTCCTCCCCTTCCTCCTCCCTCTCTCCCCCTCCTCTAATGGAAAGCAGCATTCCCTGGCTGCCGTCAGCAGCTATAACCAGCTATACTGTAACACAGTTAATAGATAGGCCTGGCAGCTTATGGAGCCCATGCATTTTTAAATGTGAGTTTTATGACTCCTGGAGAGCAGGGAGAGAAGAGAGGGAGGATATGCTTGATATTTGTTCCCTGAGTGTATGTGAAAGGAGAGAATATGGAGGGGAAAAGTGGTGAGTGAGATGAGTATAATGATGCTTTTTGAATTCTCTTTTTCTTTCTCAAGGGAGGTTGCTCAATATGACAGTTTTACTATTTTTTCCAATTTATCTGATTAACCACAACATATTTTTCATGATCTGAGTTTGACTAAACACAATTCAAACCACAGACTGAACAAGATGAACAACATGACTGCTGTCCAGAAGTGAGGCAGAACATTTGGAGTGCCCCCTACTGACTTGCTGCAGCGTCATAAGCTCCGCCTCTTCCTTGTTAATAGATTGGACACGGTTCAAACTATAAAATCAAAATACACATCAAATAACATTTTCTTAAACATGGCTTCTGTACTGATAGTTAGTTTTTAACATGCTGGAGTCATTGAGCGAGAGGATGAGTTTTGTCATCTATCTTTACTGCATATATTGTCAATGATTCAAAGCAAATATTAGGAAAGATTACAGAACTTCAAAGATAGTTTTTTTTTTTTTTTCTCCAATATGGACAGAAAAAAAAAATATTATTATTACGGTTCTTACTGTTGTAAACAGAAGAACCTCTGTTACTTAATTAAAAGAAAGGTATTGTCAGGGTCTTTTGTGGCTTTTAATTGTCACTCCTCTGTCTGTAAACATGTTGGGTTTTAGCATCTAATGTTTGTCTTAATCTCCCAGCCTTGCTACAGTGTACTTTTGTGCATCGTCAGACAAATCAATCTCACACATGAGCTTATGTGTTTGTGTCCTACAGAGGTCAGAGCATGTTGACCACCACTCTATAATATTCTTCTGTGTCAACCC
Source organism: Labrus bergylta (assembly GCF_963930695.1). NCBI lineage: Eukaryota > Metazoa > Chordata > Actinopteri > Labriformes > Labridae > Labrus > Labrus bergylta. The sequence goes on along the minus strand of NC_089215.1, from coordinate 21,916,866 downwards.
CTGACCCACAAACTCCTGCCTCCTTTTTACTGAGTCATAAAAACACAAACACACACACAGTGACATGCAGCTCTTAGTGATCCTTTATGTGCCCCACATACTGTTTCCTGTAGGCCTGCTTCTCTGCTTGATGGCACTGGTCGACAGCTGGAAATGTGCATTTGCCCTCGAGGAAGAGGAGGAGTGACGATGAGCATTAAGCAGAGCTTGCTTGCAGGCTTTTAGTGCAGACTGAACCACAACAGGCCATAGCATTGGGTGATGCTGTCATGTGACATGTGTCCACACTGGCAGGTTGCTGACGATCACACAGCACTCAGCTCACATGGAAATTTCATCCCGTATTGATTTGTGGGGAGAAACATTACAGAGTCCTGAATAACTGTAGTGTGTTGATACTGCACTGTTTTATAGCTGACATGTTGTCACTCATTTAACCACACAACTGCAGATAGCAGGGAGCTGTGGCTACAAAAGATTTGCAAGTTTACAATATAAGTGATGCAGCTTTCATTCAATGTAAAGGGTTGTGTTGGCTTAGGACAATAAAAAACACAATAAGCCTTTGTGTAACAATTGTGGCTTCATCAAAGATACAGCGCGCATACTGTAAGCACATATGCACTAGACAATATGCATAAACATTAATGCACACACCATAATCAGTAATACATTCCTTGATTTATGACTGCACAATTTGTTAATACAGTTAAAAAATTACATGTAGTTTCCTGCAGAAACCGCAAACTGTCAATTTTAAGTAGGCACTACCCACTCTCAGGAGCAGATTGTCTTTGATCCTTGAGCGGGCGAGCGGCGATATAAACAGGAAGGGGCCCTGTGCTTTAGTGCGTCATTAGCTCTCGTGTCATCGGATCTTCTGTGTTGAAATGTGCAGAAGTGTTTTGCATTACATTGTTAGCTTTATATCCTGGATAGGTACACCAAGGTGACATAACCTTAAAAGCAGACAGAGAGACATAAGATAAAGGCTGAAGTGGTGATTACACACACACACACACACACACACACACACACACACACACACACACACACACACACACACACGCACACACGCACACACACACTCACTCACAGTTGATTATTGAGTGGAAAAATGAAACTTCTTCCTGAGGAAGCTGTGATCTGCTCCCTGACGAGAACAGAAAGTGATGGAAATGTCTTGGTAAAGGTGCATGCACCCATCTATGTTTATGCATATGGAAAATGACAGCTTAAGTGTGTGTGTGTGTGTGTGTGTGTGTGTGTGTGTGTGTGTGTGTGTGTGTGTGTGTGTGTGTTGTTGGGGGGGGGGGGAGTTAGTGGGAGAGGCCCAGCAGAAATGAAGTCCATATTTCTAAGGAGGGCTCCAACAGACTCAACACACCCCCACCCGCTGACACACACACACACACACACACACACACACACACACACACACACACACACACACGTATTTGTAGGCACTCAGCTTTCTATTCTCTATTGTGAGCTAGAGTAGAAGTGGACTAGCTACCTTCAGTATGATTACTAATCTTGCATGAACAACTGGCCTCCAAGTCCGCTGTCTGTTTGTCTGAATAGCATCCAGCTAATTTTAACCATTTTATTTGTTATGACTGTCCTTCAGGCAGGTCATGCTTTAAAGATGCTCTTATGTTCTCTTTCCAACTCAATTGAAAACAGCCAGCTTTTAATTCTGAAACATGTGCATGGTTTCTTTGCCTTCTATCTTGATAAACTTCATATATTCCAATCTGATGGATGTTTGTTGGGCAAACAAACGCTGGTAGCGCAGTGGTTAATTTTGCGCGCCCCATGTATGGAGGCTATAGTCCTCCAAGCGTGTGGCCCAGGTTCAAATCCCACCTGTGGCCCCTTTCCCGCATGTCATTCCCCACTCTCTCTCTTCCTGATTTCCATCTCTATCAACTGTCCTATCTCTCCATCATTACTGTAGGAAAATGCAGCAACAAAACTACCTTCATGCCAAACACACAACATTATCATATTCATGTTCATCATATCTTTTCCACCAACCGTAGTAGAAAGCATTTGAAGACAGGATGTGTTTGGTTATATAAGCCCTGATCAATGCATTTGAGTAAACTATGACAGACAGATAATATAAAAGTGATTGAAAAATATCAATCAAAAGCAACTTTTTTCAAATTTACTGACTGTCACCCAAACTTTTTAGGAGGCAATTTCCAAAATGAAAAGATTTGTCTGAGCTGCAGTATCTCCAGAAATATAATTACAGACCAAAAGCTCAAGCCAAATGTAAAGTCTGCTATTATAGGGCCTCCATGAGGCCAAATTGGAACTCTGGGTCCTTACCAATACACATGCTAATGACATGCACATGGACAAGGATTTGTTCCTTCTTTGGTTTTATAATTCTGTTATTTGATTTTTGTCAGTATAGTTTTTCTCTGTTTTTGTTCAGAGCTCAAGATATTTGTTGCCTCCTTCCAAGGAGGGCATGGATTTCTATATTTTCATCCTGTATATAGTCATCCCTATTTTCTTAGTACAACAGTGAGGACACACAGATGGTCTTTTAAACAAATCCACATTTATATTGCCACTTTATAGCTGGAGGTTTCGTCAGTTTGGTTCATTGAGTGTTAGAGGAGCTAGCTGAAAGCGCTGAGGAAACACGGGATTGTCGGCTGAGTACCGTAGTGTTGGTGAGGCCGCTCTGAAAGAGTGGAGGCAGTGTGTAACTGTTGGGAAAGAACAACATGCGCTACAGACCCCAGACCGCAGGAGGCATGACTCCCTCACCGCTCAGGAAACCTCAGGGCTTTCTACTCCACGTTCTGTTAGCGCCTCCCTATTTCGTCTCCCTGGAACGTCTTCTTCTAATCCCAGATTTCTACGCCATATTTTATTGTGTCCTTCTGAGTTTTTGTCACCTCCTCTCACTGTATCTGTATATCATTGTCAAAGTCAATGCAGACATTTAGCCTTTAGCTCCTTCCCTGAAATGGCCTATTCCCCCCCTCCTCTCACTTGGCTCTGGTCCCTCTTTTCTCCCCTGCTCTCTCCCTCTAACCTCGCCACTCTCTTCATATTTCATATTAAGCAATCCTTTCCATGGAGCCAGCTGTGTAAACAATAGGGACCGGCCGTCCATTTTTTCTCAAAGAGAAAGAGAGAGAGAATGCAGGAAAAACCTGGACACAAGGAGCTCGCCGCACACCGTCCTCACTGATGATCTATGGCCCTTTGTCTTTCTCTCTCTTCGACCTCCTTTGAGCGCAAGTGGGACTTTCTGGGCAGAGTGTTGGATTTTCTTTTTGTGTGAGTGTGAACTGCACAGGGCAGTGTGTTTATGCGGGTGTGGGTGCGTTCTGTTACCATAGCCCCCTGCAAATATTGACAGAGTCGAATAGCTACAGTGAGTAGCTGAACAGCAAACACAGCGTGTCCTGCTTCACCTGATGCTACTTGAGTTTTGTCACCAACTTCATAGGCCCCCTGTAATAAGACAGGGGGTCTATGATTGGTCCTGATTGGTGTTCTCAATATGTTATGTTTTATTTTTTATTTTTTTTTAAAGACAACTTAAACATACGTCACAAAGTTGACCTATATTTCACAAAAGCTCTGACCCATGCTCCTCTTCTATCTATAGCTCTAATCTGTCTACATGATCTGTCTGCAGCCTATTTTCACACACATTACCGGAAGCTGTGCTTGTTCCCAGGACTTAACTGTCTTCATGTGATTCTCTTTATTTAATGGGCGGGTTGGCATGCGATGTTAGTTGTAGGTTTTATTGACTTTGGATGACACAGTTAGTGTGTGTGCATCTGTCAGAGTTTGGCTGTGAATGTGTGCTTATGGGTGTACATGCATGCAGGCAGGCAGATGGTCCAGTTCTGCATGGACACCCACAGCAGCACTCATTATGTATGAAGGAAGCAGACGACCACCTTACCCTGACAAACACGCATACACACATTACACACACCCTGGGTTTATTTTTTGCAGGTGCAGGGCTTGCTGGCATTTGAGATAATTAAAGGTTGACCTTTCTGAGGTGAGGCAGAAATGTCACCCAGGCTGCTTCACTGACAAGTGGATTCACCCCACAGGGGGCCTCGGCGAAACAGCTGAGGATTCTCACCGCCCTGGATGAGCACTTAGCACCCTTTAGCCCCTCTTGCTGCACACTTTTCTGCCTGTCATTGAGAAGTTGCACCCACTTCCTGCTCTCACTCACAATGCTTCAGCTCAGCATGACTCACAGTTAAGTGTTGTTGGTTCAGTTCTTTTTGTTTTATGTATCAGAAATGATTAGGATTTATCCAATATTAAGCATAATCTCTTTTGCATCTCTTTTAGATCCAGAGATAAAGTGTTTTAGGAGATTTTTGAGTTCTTGAGATACAATTTTTATTTCAAAAAAAATACATGAAAATAGAACGCTGCATGCTGTAGTTTTGTAGGCCACCTTTGAGCATGGCCCTGATTCCCTACAGTAATCCAAAGGTTTTTTTTTTTTTTTTTAAGTAATGCGGAAAGTAAACTTTGTTGGAAAGAAAATTTTGGGTAACATATAAAGTGCTGCCAGAGAGACCGTCTTTACAAAAGAACAGCACTTCGTTTTGAAGTATAAATACAGTCACCAAAACAGGGCTTTACCACAAGAGCGGTGTGTCAGCAAAACAGCATACTAGTCACTTAATTACAGCCAGCTTCCTTTTTTCTATTGTTGATTCTGACAAAACGGTTTGACTAACACGTTTCAACTCCCTTTCCATAGTCTCACATTTAAGAAGCAACTCTGCCAAATCACTGTGATCAGGAAAAAAGATGATCTGTGTCATCTGTGTGAGAATGGGGACGCATGAGGGCTCAGCTGAGAGCAGACTTCAGTGTTTGAATTATATGTGAAAATAAGATGAATAAGCATGCCCCTGGACACCCAGACCCCCCTAGCTAGCTAAAATGCAAATCTGATCCGATGGAAAAAAAAAACCTCATGGGCTTTGAAACAAGTGAGCCAGAAGTTTAGAAATGCTCAGCCGTGTTTTTGATACTGTCCTGCAGCACTCATTGGTTGACTAATAGTTAGTCTGTATCCATTTGATTTGATGGTAAGGCTGTGGAATAAAGTAGTGAGTGTACTTAAGTACATGCATCACATTTTTTGCATGGATTGGATGGATTTGTTTCTATTTCTGTGCTATAAACTGGACAACAGTCTTTCTTAGGATTATAAAAGTATTCCTGGAATAGGTTTGAAACATTGCTTATCAGGACATCTTGCATACTCTACATTATCTTATACCCAAGGACAAGTCAGCACTTCTTAATGTCCAGAAGGTGATATAGACATTTTCAAAGGAACCAAAACTGTTTAGGAATACTTTAAGAATATTATTTTTAGATATTTTTTATTTAGCTAAATCTTAGATTATTTGGCTAAAACGTTTTGAGGTTTCTTTAAACTCTGGTCTGTTTTTAATTTCCCTGCACTTTTGTCTTTAAGAGAGAAAGACATGAAAGTTAGAGCACTGCAAACTCTCAGTGACCTTGTTTGACTCCCAAATTTCTCACGAGCATTGCGTGACAGTTTCTGGCAGCTATCCATCAGCTGTGTTAGCGACTTGTCAGAGTGTCCCCACCTGCCTCCATCCCCCCTCTACACCCCTGCAGATGTGCTATACTCATCATGCCAGGCCCCTCCCATCTGAGCTAGCAGTGTACAGTATATGCAGTGTACTGTAACCCCCCCCCAACCCTTTAGGGCATAAAGATGGCATGCAACTGTGATTCAGGACATGACATGGCCACATATAATTATATGCACACACACACACACACACACACACACACACACCCTGCACGCGTGACCACACTCAACACACATGATCTCAGACACCTGTTGATATATAAACCTGCGTTTGTCTCACATGTGCATCACTGCATACACAACAATACACACTCACACACTCCTAAATGTGCAGTATGTACACACCCTTGCGTGCACAATAAGCGCATTTGCTCCTGCAATGTCACATCTCACTGCTGACGTATACATCTACCCACGCTGCTGTCCTCATAAAAATTTCAGTGCATCGTGCTTCAGCGACTTCCATTATCTGTAACACTGCAAAGCCATACAGCTGTGTGCTGTGTGAGTCCGTGTGCGGTTAAAGGCAAACATCAACTCTGAGCCAGCAGCCTGTGGAGAGGCTTTTTTTTTTTTACAAATGCATGTGGGTTTAAGGTTTAGGCCAATTATAGAGATATTCTACCTCCGCTGTCTCTCCACTTTAAACTGCTAAATACTCTGTCAGCATCACAGAAATAACATGGATAATTACATGTGTAAGTATATATGAAGCAGCATGTATGTCATTTTAAACAGCAGGTGAAACACTGTATTATAATGCCAGGCCCTCAGGGGAGGAGCAGCATTCAGAAAGTAGCAGCTCTTACATTACAACTTGTAATCAATGGACTTCATACTAATTTGTCATTCATAGTTTTTTACCTAAGCTACATATCACTGAGCAATACCATTCTGATAATAATAATAATAATAATTTGTCCTTTATTAATCCCGCAAGGGTAAATTCAGTTTTCCACTCTGTTTAATGAACATGCACAAACAGGATCCTATGGACATGTATTAATGGAGAGGTCTCAGAGTGAGGGGGCTGCCCACAGCGAGCACTCCAGATCAGTTTTGGGGTTAGGTGCCTTGCTCAAGGGCACCTCGGCAGTGCTCAGGAAGTGGACTAGCACCTCTCCAGCTACCAGACCAATTTCCCGGACTTGGTCCGTGCCGGGACTTGAACCGGCGGCCCTCCGATTCCCAACCCGGGTCCCTAGATTCATTCATGTACTGCGTGGGTTTGCACTTAACACTGTGTTCTGAAGTCACAATGAAATGAAAAGGTCAAAGATATATGCTTAATGGAGCCATTCTTTGAAAACATGCTTTGTATGGCATTAAAGCTCCATACACATCAAAAAGACACAAAGAAAAATAGCTGATGGTCGACCAGCAGAAACTTTCTCAGTGTGGATTAGAGGAAATAATCCTCCATAGCAGAAGAAACTTTTAAAAAAGCACGACGTCAGCATTTTACAAGTAACAAGCTGCTAAGGTTGTTTACTGACACACATTGCAGGTTATGACATCTACATTCACTGGGACGATGGAAACCATACGATCTACTTAGTATTCATTTGAATAATAAGAAAATAAGAATGAATAAATCATCTGTAATGTAAAGGAGCATTTTCTTTCATTCGGGCGGCTGTGGCTCAGTTGGTCGCCTCTCAACCGGAAGGTTGGGCAACATGTCTGATGTGTCCTTGGGCAAGACACTTAACCCTGAATTGCTCCCTCTGCTTCAGTGGTGATGTATGAATGTGATTAGTTACTTCTGATGGATGATACTACATAGTGATCACTACCATCAGTAGTGTGTGAATGTGTAGGTGTGACCTGCAGTGTAAAAGCACTTTGAGTAGTCAGGAGACTAGAAAAGCCTTATATAAGCTCAAGTTCATTTACCATGAGTTTTCCAACAACTCTTTTTCACTGTACTGTTCTGCGCATTTGAACATTGGAACAATCTATGAAAATAGAAAGTAAGTGTATGCATATGTGCCCTGTTCACATTTTTGGCCCGTTTTCCCTCTTTCTGTTTCTCTTCTTGCACAAAGATCTACTTAGCTTCGTTTCTCTCGCTGTTGGGTTCTGCTGCCGATTTGAAACACTCAAACGGTTTGAAACCAACAAGGGCCATTACTGCAGGACACGAAGCAAAAACTACTATCCCTAATGCTCACTGATGGCCAGATATGGTGTGTCAGGGCCTTAACTTAGCTTAATGTTTCTAATTCCACTGAACTGAACAGCATTCACAACACACTGCAGTGTGATGCTGCTGCCACTGACCACCAGCTGCTCCTGACACAGAGATATGTAGCACATGCAGCACCCATCATAGATAATTGGTCATCATGAGAGTTGCAGATGACACATGGTGGTGTGTGCATGTGTTCTTACTTGTGTGTTATCTCAAGAATCGCCCTGAGCTTTTTCAAATCCTCTACAACAACCGGTGTGTGTTTTTCTGTCTGCCAGTGACTTCTTTGAACTTCTTCTGCATCCATGCACATGTTTATGTGGTGAGTTTTTTACGTTCAAACATGCATCTCTTTCTATGCATGCACACACCGCAGTGTTTCTGTATGTCATGCGTTGCATTCACTGTCCCCTGGGGCTCTGTTTGCCGCGTTGTCCACCCTGACCTCATGCTGCCATTTGCTTTTCTGATTATTAATTCAACGTTTGCTGTCACATCCAATTACAGTCTCTCGTGCCTGTGACTTCTGACCCCTCCTTTTCCTTGCTTGTTACATGCCAAGCACAGAGTTAAGACCAAGTGACCCAGATTGTTTGTTTTTCTTTCCTTCTACTGTAAGACATCACATACATTCCCTCTGGAGCTGCCTATTTGCTCTTAGACCGTTGAAGTGTCTTTGGCTGATATGGGCTAGCGATAGATAAAAGAGACAGATGAGGCTTAACAAATGGGGGAATTGTTAGAAACTCTTTGAAAAGATGTACATTAATGGCTCGATTCCAGGCCCCAGGGTCCCTATAGGCTGCACTATTACATCACCACTTCAATTTACAGTGCGCTTTTTATTCCTGTTTTTAGCCTACACAAATCCATGGTCCTGATATGCTGCGGAATCCAAGTGTGTGAGTGAATTTTTTATGCGTACATGCATAGGCTTACAGTAAGCTCACATTCCTGTTTGTTACGCTTGTTTTCCTTTATCTTTAGTGTTACTTTGGCATGTTCACGTGTTGTCGACCTTGAGCGCGTCTATACCTCAATGAAGACCCTATTCTGTGCCGTATTATGCACACAACCGCTCCCCTTTTGTTCTCCTCCATATCAACGACCTTATGTGTCAGCCCTATCATATGGAACCCATATATCATACATACAAAGGGAAGCACAAGCTGCTAGAATGGAGAGCACCCTGACAGAGGAATGGAGGAGAGATTAGTGTGTGTTCGTGCATGTATTTTGTGTATGTGTGGTAAAAGAGATGTATGCAGGAAATGACAAGGAGAAGTCGACTTTAATGGATATATTCACTTGTATTTATACTCTCTATTTAATCTAGTTATTTAGATTTGACATGTTGCATGTTTGAAGGATTCCAGTTTGTCCTATCCAATGTATGATCAGAGTAAAGCTGTTGTGTAAACTGTGATTGCTTTGTATACATCGACAGGGAGGAGTATGTGCAGTGCATGTCAGCAGCTTTACTCTGCTTTGGTGTTGCGTGTGCAGTTTTCCCAGCAGATTATACGCACCCTCAGTTGTGTCTTCAGTTCTCAGTGGTGTGTGTCTGATGTTTGTGTGTGTGTGTGTGTGTGTGTGTGTGCGTGTGTGTGTGTGTGTGCGTGTGCGTGTGCGTGTGCGTGTGCGTGTGCGTGTGCGTGTGCGTGTGCGTGTGCGTGTGGGGGGGGGGGGGGGGGGTGTGTGGGGGGGTGTGTGTGAGCTCAAGAAAACACCACTGATTGCTTAATGTGTTTGAAATGCTTCAGCTGCAGCAGTTAGAGACTGTTTACAATCAGTGAGTGTTTGTCTACTCTCAGCTCCAGGCACTGGGCCTCATGCTCAAAACACTCCAAAGTTTTTATTTCTGACATGTCCAGGTGTTTTGTTGAATTTTTCAATATTTTCCATTTTCCATCTTTCCTATCTTCCTTTCCTTTCTAGCTCCTCTTGGGGGTTCCTGACCATAGGCATATTTAAAACAAATCATTTCTGTGCTTTTAAAATGTTTGCTCCAGTGATCAGTTTTGTCAAACTTGAATGTGATATTTTGTAATTACATAAATTTAACTTAATGGCACTACCAGGCTGTTAAACAATCTTTCTTGGGGATTGTGCAAACCTTTTCTGTTGTTATTAAGATTTGGATTTTCAAAACGGCGTATCACACAGCAGAAATAGTGACAACAGTCAGTAATTGCTACATGTGAAGAACACACTAATATACATGCACACTTCCCACTGCAAATCAATGTTGTAGCAGCCAATGAAAAAGACTGCTGAAGTGACTCTGAGAGTGACCTAAAGACACAAGCTGATTACTTTAACACAGGCTGATTTTAAATGTGTGACAGTTCAGCTTGCTTCTGCCAGATATACTGGGACCACTAAAAAATGTGTTGTCAAGGCACTGATTTTTAAGTGTAACTCTTTTGTGTTTTTAAATGTTTGAATAATGTAATAATAATGTCATGAACAATCATCTGGAAAGACAACTTTTAAAATGTTGATAGTAAATGATAAAACTATCTTGAAGGACATGAAGCAACTGTTTGTTCCAGGCTTATCAGGTCATAATCTAAACACTCCTCAGACTGGCAGCATTGTCAGATTTAATATTCTGATTGATATGATTGACATATTGGTTAAATATCTATCAGTATATAAATACGTCTTATGATCCAGTTTTTTTAATTTCTCCCAGAGATGATGCTTATCTTTAGGGATGAAATGTTCTCTAGTGTCTGCAGCTCTCTGTCTAGTGACCTTTACTCAAAAGCCAAATGACTCCTACAAGCTCTGAATACTGCGCATAACAAAGGAAGGATGTTTCTAACTTTATCTTTCTAAATCAAAAGTCATGTGAGTTAAAACTTTCACTTTAGAGCCTTTAGGTTCTGATCCATTGCAAAAATAATGGAGGAAGGTTTTACTGCAGCCTTTTTTTAAATTAGTTATAAACAACAATTTCAGTTTCTATTAACTGTAAAATCAGTGACAAGTATTTGCTGGTGTAAGTGCCTTGTAATTTTGATATTGCTTATCATATAGAAAGGCTTCTTATCGTGCCTCAATGGATGCTGTAATGATAATAGTGAAGGAAGTGGCCCATTTCCAGCCTGTGGGTTCTCCTTGTGTCCCTTTGAGTTGTAGTTCCTCTTTGAAAGAGCCGTTTCAGCATCTGTGGCCTCTGGCTGTTGCATTAAAATATACTTGGCTTTACATCATTTCAGTGTACATTTTTGACAATGCTGATGCATTTTACATGAGTGCAACGTAGAGTATATCAAAGCTGCATTTCATAATGGCTATGGTTGTATAGTATCCTGTATTATGGAGCCAGAAATAATGTCTTACAGGCTATCGGGAGTATGTTATTTTAACTCTTAACTCTCTTTTGGTGTAGTATGGCTACTCAGGGAGGGGAAAGGGGCTTTAAAAGCAAATTAAATGATATCTAACTCCTCTGGGATTTAAAAAAAAGGCTGTTAAAGAGCACATGCTTCAGCCAACAATGCTTGACCACCACAGGCAGATCGCCACAACATGGTGACTATAGAGTGCTTTGGCAACAATCAATAAAAATAATGCTTCTAATAGAAAGCAAGCTCATAAAAGCAGCTCTCCATCTGATAATGATACATTTTAGGGCTCTGCGTACACTCCTGTACTCATGTAATTACTCATCTTTCCTATATGTAGGTATATAGTAACCACATGCAGACACATTGTGCCCCCGTGTGCTCACTGAAAACCACTCTCTAGTTGTTATTCTGTAATCAAAGCTGGTTATGGGAATGCAATGCTCCTCCAGAGACAATCTCACACCATTAAGTGAAGAGCACTTTTGAAGATTTTTATGCCAGAGAGTGACAGAGGAGATCGACACGAGAGACATGATGCAAGATTCAAAGAACTGCTGTCCCACCAGTGTACGACAAGCCACCAAGAGGCCTTGCATTGTGTTTTCAAGTACACTTTGTAGTTCAGCTCCAGAGGGGATATTAGTGGAGACCTAATGAAGCATCAGTTATTCTGAACATACCCATTTGAGAGTTACCAAATGTACAGATAGAAATATCAAAGAGTAAAAAATGAATAAATCAGTGGAATCACAACAAATTCACAGATTGCTGAGCTAATTCTGACTCATTAGAATAAGCTTGCCACTATCAATGAGCTAAGCAGAACAAAAAATATTATTTAATGTGGATCAGCCAAATCAGGCTGATGCTGTAACCTTTCCAAATTATGAGTAAATGTCAAATTCCTCGTCTTTACAGTCACACGATTGTAATCCAGTTGACCTCCTATGGGAGATTTTGCACCAGAATGCGAGACAGACACTACATAATCAGAGCACCGGTTTAGTAAATATATATTGGAAAAATGTCTTCTTTTCCTCCAGTAGAGATCAGAGACTTGGAGGATCTATGTGAAGGAATGTTTGACTGTTCCCTGTTTTTCCCGCATGTGGTGAATAACCTGATGTCAGTTTTTCCTTTCGTTTGTCATCTATCTGTCCATGGCTGCCCCTCTCACCTGTCATATCCTGATGCTTTATGTACATCATTCAAGTGGGAACAGGCACACAAACATGCTGACTTTGACCCCTCTCTCTTTACAGGAGTTCATCCATGATGTCCTGTGTGATTCATGCTAGAGTGTCACATTCCTGTTCATGCAAAGACAAATTCCTCTTGCTTTTTTCAGCCCAGTCTGTGTGTGTGTGTTGAAGCTATTTTACTTTTACTGCAGTGCATTACATTCACTGCCTCTTAAAAGGGGTCATTACTGTTAAAAAATAAGTTATGTTCATGTTCTGACAAGTTGTTTTGAAGAAAGAGCCCCCCTCTTACTCTGTAGATATTGTGATCCCAGTGTACCATTTTCTGGAAATTGTGTTCTGTGGGTGTCTAGTTGTCAGTACCCTTGTGTGTGCTCATGCTTTCTGCAGCACTTACAGGTCTGTTTGTACATGTCTTGCTCTTGATTTGGAAGTAAACTCCACGGCAGAAATCTCTAGTGGGCCCAGATCAGCGCCTTGGGTCTCACCTCTAGCTTCCGCAATGGGTATAATTAGCAAAGTTTTCCTTTGTGTTGCTCTCTTCGTTTCTGTTTTGGCTCGTCTACTACAGTATTTGTTGTCTGTCACTGTTAATGAGTGTGCGTACAAGTGCACAAAGCTGCGAGGAGACATCACACACCCACTGCAGTTTTAACACTCCATTAGATAATTAAGGCAGATGGGGTGTTTTTGTACCATTTCAGATGAGACATTACCATTAATTAGTGTCAAAAGGAAGGAAATGTTTTGCTCAAGATCTTAAGTACAAAGGGAAACAGTGTATTTATCTTTTCATTGAAGCACTTAATAATCCCTCTCTCTCTCTCTCTCTCTCTCTCTCTCTCTGTTTCTTTTTTTTCCATGTACAGAGGCTGTTTGAATGCAGACACTAGGAGGAGAGCTTAGCCATGTGATCAGTGTACTCTCCCCTGAGCCCTCAGCAGTGGAAGAGTGTTGCAACCACTATCGCCCCCATCACCACTATCCTCGCTCCTGACTGCAGTCATCAAAGTCACCTGTTCCTGACTCAACTTGTCCACTGTCTCCTTCCCCCGGTTCATCTTGGAGATAAGGAATTGTTCTTGTTTTCTAAACCGGCTTATTCAGGAATACCAACAGGATTTGTGTCTTGGTGACATCTACAAGAGTCTTATACGGACCCCAGCTCTCAAGTTTCCCATTCGTAAGGAGTTTACAAACTTCTCTTTTGGAATATCTACTCATGCAGTGCCCCTATGGGGAATTAAACCAGCACAGGAATCCACATTGACCCCATTTCAGCCGGGTCAGACCTTCTTAAGGTGGTTTTTCAGTGAAGTATATTTGTGACTGGAGGTGGACTACGCCATCATGGCTGGGAAGGGCAACCCTGTGCCGGGCCCCCACCTCAATGGCTTCCCCATGCCCACCTACTCTTACTTCTTCCCACACATGTTGGGCAGCATGTCGCCTCCAGCCCTGGCAGGATTACCTCTCAGTGGCTACAGCACCCCCTCACCTGCCAGTAAGTGGACCTTTTCTTTTTCTCTGTGCTGAGTTATATTGCTGTTTTGCATTGTTAAAGTTGTTTTTTGAGTGACAGAAGGCGGGAAGGGAAGATTTATTTTCCTTTGTGTGTGTCCTAATTTACCTGTGCGGCTGTTTCCTCTATAGCCCCCTGCTGTTTGTGTGTGTGTGTGTGTGCTGTGAGTCTGCTGGTATAAAGACTATTTCATCTCATCCAGTTAAGATCATTCCCATTTGAAAGATGTCTGTGTGCTGGCAAACAAAAACACACAAATATGCACAACCATGTCGCCTCCAGGCTGTCCTTAATTTACAAGCCCCCCCCCCACACACACACACACACACACACACACACACACACACACACACACACACACACACACACACACACACACACACACACACACACACACACACACACACACACACACACGCACACATGGAAACATCAGCACGGATCACAAGGAAGTGAGGCAGGACAGCCAGAGAAGAACATTGTTTATTTTAGGAACACAAATTTGGCAAGTGTACCTAAAATAAATCTTCCAAAAAAACTATCATCATAGCAAACCTTCATGCTACAGCTCCTCTATAAAATCATTCAAAAAAGCTTCAGAACTAACTTGGGAAGTTTTATTATCCAGTCAAACTAGGTGAAAGGAACTTTTTTTTTCATTAGAAAAGAGGTGCTGTTCTGTGTTGAATAAATGTACAAGAAAATCTGTTCATTCAAACACAGTGGTGCACACGTGTTCAGATCCTTGACTCAAAGCTTCAAGTTTAAAGGCAAGAAAAACTCTATTATAACTTTTGCATTGAAGATTTATCTTCGGCTGAAATACAGAAGTATTATCAGCACAGTAATTATGCTTTAAGAATACTATCTACATGTGAAGTTCAAGTGAACAACATATCTCAATTGTTATGTGAAAAACAGTTAAAATGGTCCCGCTGCTTTGCAAGACTTTTCATCTTTTTAAAGTAAGAACTTGAGGACTTGAAAAACATTTTTTTGCAGTTTTTGTAGCAAGTCAAATCTGAATTTGCAAAGTTGTATTGTGTAATTAAAGCTAACATCTTCCATGAGGAGGAGTTTGAAATTAAATACAGCCAGGAAAAATAGTGGATTAAGATGCAAGTTAATAAAGAGTAGACTTCCAATTTAAAGTATAGACAAAAACACTGAGGCCTTTCATCTACAAGCCTTTTACAATGTGCAATTATTGAAAGTAAAATAGTTGCACATCCATAGTATGCCTGTGCAATAAGATAAAATATGCAATTACATTTTTACAATATATTTTTTCCTGAATCCAAAATACTGTAAATCAAATGATTTTTCACCCCTAAATATCCTCAAATTAATCTGAGGGTAGCTGATAGCTACCTTGAGTTTCGTTCAAACTGCCTCCTGGTATTTTTTCTTTTCTTATTTATTGTGATAAATTCTGACCCTTGCAATGTGTTTATGGCGAATGCTCATATTGCAGGGATGGTGCAATTGCATTTGTGCCGCAGTCCAACTATATATAATATGTATAAAAGCTCAACCAGAACCCTATAAGTGCTTTGAAATGTGTTTCCTTCACCTCACAGCAGCCTGAGGAGCACTGGAAATCAGCTAGATAATCAATTAACCAGCTGTGCCAGCAGCACAAACCCTTCTGCACATGTGTAGTCAGTTAGTGTGTATTGGTGTGGACAGACCTTACACACATACAGGTTGGTGTGTGTGTGTGTGGGGGCAGCATATTGACTTTCTATCTGCTCGAATTTGAGTTGGCTTTTGGCATGGAGGGAAGTTAAGAACAGTTAGTGCTCTGCCCGGTCACCCCCACTTCCCCAAATCCAGATACCCATCCCCATCACTTCACCTAGAGAGGACAGGAGCACCCATCAGATTCCTCTTTTTATACTGTGTGTGTGTGTGTATGTGTGTGTTTCTGCATATTTGTGCGTATAAGTTTGTGCGTCGGGCCTCCCTCCCAGTGTTTGCCGTGTGGGGCGGCAAGGTTCCTTCCCTTTCGCATGGACAAACATTTCCTGGCGGTACACACCCTGGAGAAAAAGAGAGAGAGAGAGAGAGAGAGGGAGCAAGGGACACCACAGCTTCCTGACGATCACACACATACACTCTTAAACATAAACACAATCTTTGCCCTTCATGCTGGCTCACTTTCTCTCACACTTGCTCCTCATTACATGCAGATAACTGCAGGCATAATTCACACATGCTCACACACACTATTGTCTCTTTCCATATAGTTACACAGCTTCTTCTATTAACCCTTTCTGCCTTTTCCCTTACCTCTCTCTTCCTGTAACCCATGTCTTTTTATTTTTTACTCACTGATTTTCACTCACATAAGCTCTTCAGCTAAACACTCACCAAACCCTATTCAACTCCAAGCAGTGACAGTGAGAGAAAAAGAATAAGAGAGGCAGTTTGTTTGAGGCTCGAATAGAGGGATGTACACAATGTTGAGGCAAGAGAGTGATGTTGGCCTTGAAAATGAAAAGCATGGAAAAGTGTTCAATGCACTCAAGTATATGTGTACATTAATGTACTTGTATGCGTCCCTGGATTTATGCTCAGCAGATAATGCAGTTTGTCCTTGTGGAGACTGCTGGTTGATAATTATTTTGTCCAGAACAACAGTTTTGTCCTTGTTATTTTAGAGCCTCTCTTTTCATACGACAATACGTTTCAAAGCAACTTAAGTTTCATCTTCATTCATACCAAAATCTAATCTTTGTTTTAGACCTGACTTGCATTAAGGTTTCCAGCATTTTAGGTAATTGGATTCCTTCTTCTGTGGCAGCAATGTTGAAACTTAAAGAAGTGTTGGATTTAAACTTTTTCCGCCTCATCAGATCTTCTTGGTACAAGACCACCTGTGTTTATTTACTCTTACTTGATCAGTGTGTAATCTAATTGAGTATGATGCAGTTATGAACTGCATATGTGAAAGGGTGTTAGTAGAGGTCTCTGCAGCAGATAATGTTGAGTAAACAGCCCTGTGAACAGGTCTTGCCTTTCTGTTCAGAAGTTGAAATGGTTTTGCATTGAAATCCTGCTCAGTAGACCCTCTCCCTTGTTTTTTTCGGGCGTCTCTTCTCTCTGGTTTCTTTCTCGCCTGGTCTCTATTTGCATACATCATCCTCCAACTGGTTCTCAGAATTGTCCGGCTCGTCTGCTAGGCCTTCTTTAGCAAACCACAATGGACCAATTATTTGGACCAAGCAGAGCATAAGGGTCAGTCAAGGCCTACAACTCACACACACACACACACATACATATTCTCTCTCTCTCTCTCTCTCTCTCTCTCTCTCTCTCTCTCTCTCTTCTCTCTTTTTCTCTCTCTCTCCCCCCCCCCCCCCTCTCTTTCTCTCTTTCTCTCTCTCTCTCTCTCTCTCTCTTTGGGTCCCTGCAGCTCTAGCCTCCTGGGTTATGTCTTCACATCACATTATCTGAAAATCATCAGGTTAGGTTACGCTTCGGAGCAGATCAGTTGCAGATATTGATATTACATTTATCGCCTGCAGCTTTATTAGTTAACTGAATATTATCACCACCGATTGATCACACTAGCATGCCCTCAAACGTGCACGCTGCTGTATTAAGCATAGCCACATCCAATGTTCTCATTACACACACTCTCACACATGCACAACTTTCATTAGTGTTTTCGATTAAAATCCCTCGCGCCGCACGTCCGTATGAATATGGAACTATCAGGCTATAACACCCCAACTATTGATCCTGTTATTATCATTAAAGCCTTCCACTGCCTGTCATCAGCTCTTACACTGTGCTATTACATTAGTGCTGTGTTATGAGGGACCATAATGAATGGAGCCGGCTTGCTACCTGCTGCCACGGCGGACTAATTGGCTTTTTCCCCACAGAGCGCTCTTGTTTCAGCAGTCGCAGTAATTGCTCGGTGCAGCAGCGCTTCCTCAAAACAGCTAACACACACACACACACACACACACACACACACACACACACACACACACACACACACACACACACACACACACCAGCACCATCTCTTAGCAGGCTTTTATGGCATTTATTAATGTGCCTTTTGGTCAGAAGGGTAAATATGAAAGGATGTTTTCAGACCTCAACATAGCTTGTGTGTGTGTGTGTGTGTGTGTGTGTGTGTGTGTGTGTGTGTGTGTGTGTCCTGAGTGCGTTTGTTTGTGTGTGTGTGTGTGTGTGTGTGTGTGTGTGTGTGTGTGTGTGTGTGTGTCCTGAGTGCGTTTGTTTGTGTGTGTGTGTGTGTGTGTGTGTGTGTCCTGAGTGCGTTTGTTTGTGTGTCATCTAAGTCAGTGCATTGGTGGAACGAACTGACCAAGGGTAAATAAGTTTATGGTAATGTTGGGCAAAGTGTGTGTGCTGGTTTTTGGACAGACAGGTGGTTCCTCTCTGCCCCGGTGGTCTGCAGGAATCAAGGGGGCATGTCAGTACACTCCATGGGTGGCAAACACACACGCACACACATGCACACACACACAGCTTGTGAGTTAGAGATGAGGATAATGACGGTTAGAAACACTTGCGGTGTGCTCCTGTTTGGCTACAATCCAGAGTGTGTGTGGATACGTTACAAACACATAAGCTACTGACTGCAGCACTTTTTTTCTGCCTGGCATTTGGCCACTTCAGAAACACACATACTCACATGGACAGAAACAGTTCTCCTGAGGAGCCAGTCGTCATTATTGAAATGCCATTTGAGGGTTGCCGATACTCTGGCTGCGAGGAGGCAGGCGTATTAAACAAAGCACACCCAGCATGGCTGAGTGGCTCTCATTCAGCCCGGTTTTACGATGTTGTTAATGAACTACATAGCTCAGGGAAGCAGGAGAAAAATAGCACAAGGAGTGTCCTATTCTTACATTGCCAAAGAGTTAATTTCCTCTCATGCTACCCAAAGTTCCTTAAACATCATTAATCTTCTGATGTTTTTACCTGTTTGCAAAAATTGTTTATATTATATGAAGTAGATGTACGTTTTTTGTTCATTGTTGTTTAAAAATGAGATATATTTCTGAATAAATGAGTTGGGGTGGGGGGCTTGCAGAGAAAGGGATGAGCAAAGAGAGGTAAGAGGTTGAGCGTAAGCGAGGGAGAGAAGAAGAGTTTTTTCGCGGTGAGATGCATCTGTGAATGCAAACAGCCAGATTTGTATTATTTGGAGTTATTTGGAGTTTCTCCTGCCAGACCCCCTTCATTTTTCTGAAGTTAGGCAAGGATATTATGAGGAGAATTCACCTTGTGCAAGTGGGAAGGGGTGTTGATGTTTACAGTTTTAAGTTCATGAGTATGTTTTTCTCTGCTCTTTTGTTGATATTGTGATTCTGTATTACTACACAGCACTAATATAAAGGCAAATCTTCTCTCTAAAACGTCCGATAGCAGAGTTTGTTGCTTTGTTTACCTCTTCTGAAAATGTATTTTCACATCATGTCTTGCTCTCACACACACACACACACACACACACACACACACACAGGCTTTGGCAGTATAAGTGTCGCCTTCCAGCATGATGTGCCAAAACAGCAGCAACCTATTCCTAACGGGGGCTTCCACAGGAGAACCCATCACCCTCTTTTCTGGCCCTCTGGCCTCCCCTCATATCTTCCTTACTCTCTCTCTCTTGCCGTCCCACTCTCTCGCCCCCCCCCCCCCCACACACATTCCTGGGTCACTACTCTTTCTATGTTGGTTGTCCTCATTTCCTGCTTGATCAATCCTCCTTTGTCCACTCATCTTTCTTCTGTCACACCTGATCATACCTCCGCACTGTCCTTCTTCCTCTCTCCCTCTCTGTCTGTTGTATCCTTTTTTTTCCTATCCCCCCCTTTTCCCCACCTTAGGACTTGACAGAGCTATCATTACCCTGCCACCTATTTACTCGCAGCCTGTTATTTTCCATTTGCTTTGAGGGGACCTGGGGCCAAATCCCTGCCCAGAATACTTGATCCTAACCACAGGATTTATCCCCGAGTGGCTTGGCAAGTGCAGCCCTCTTCCCCCCCTCTTCTCCTCACTCGCTTTCTTTCTATATCTCTTGCTCTCTCTCATTTTGTCCGTCTTTCTATAGGTGTTTTTTCTTTTTCCATGGCCGCTTATGCAAATACAGGCACTTCTTTTCAAATTGCTGTCTGCCCATAATCCCATGGATGGCTCCATTTTCAGAGTGCCACACACACACACCAAACACATGCACGCTTGCACAAAGAAAAGTAGAATTCATCACACAGTCTATTAGAAATACAAGGACACATGCTATCTCTCATAAACATTCACACCAGCTGGCACATATATGCACACATATTAACACACACACACACACACACACACACACACACACACACACACACACATCCACACACACACACACACACACACACACACACACACACACACACACACACAAACATTGAGAGAAAGTCCTCCTCTGCAGCGCGGCTGTTATATTTTGAGCAGCGAGTGCTTTAAGCTGCAGTCAGGCCGTAACAACTTCAAAACCAGCAGGCTGTCGCCAGCAGCCATGCAGCACTCAGCTGGGTAAACACTGGCATAATCTAAATCTCTCTGTGATGTGCCAGTGCGTGTATCTTTATTTCTGCGCTCTTCAAAAGCCCGAGAGGAAGTCAAGACAAGGGTAAAGCGATAAGAACTCCCCCCTTTTTGTCTCCCTCCCGCTCTGCGTCTTCTGTATCCTTTCCTTCAACCCTCTTCAGCTCTGACCCCCTTCTTCTCCTTTTTATCTCCCCTCCCTTCACTCTCTACACACACACACACACACACACACACACACACACACACACACACACACACACACACACACATACACACACACACACACTCATCTCTATCTTCTGTGCCCTTTTTGCATTACCCATCACATACAGCTATAACTCACTCTGCTGCATACATTCAAATGTCAATGATTCTCTCACAGGCATCATTCCTCTATTGTCCTTTGATAAGCAGTGGGGATGACGGCATCAGTTAAATATAGGACGTTACTTAATGGAGGAGCCAAAGGAGGGAGGAAAGGAAAGAAAAAGGAAAGGAGAGAGCCAAGGAAAGGTTCATAGAGGTTGAGCGGGTCGGCCACGCTCAGCCGGGAGAGTGATTGAATTATCAAGCAGAGCTTTGCTTGTTGTCCAAGGGGGTTTCAGCAGGGAAAGCCCTTTTCTCAGGGGCTAATGCGCTTTTTCAGCCTGGCACAATGGCTAGCTGTGTTGCGCAAAGGGGCTAAGAGAACTCTGTTGGGTTAGAGCTTATGAGGCCACCAGCTCTCTCCTGGCACCTCTCTAAGGGGCCCCTGGCCACACTTAACCTCAAGCCTGTCTGTTAGCATTAGCACATAGCCTCCTCAGAGGGAAAACCCACTGTACTGGTGGCAACATTAGCTTTCAGAAGACTGAGAATTTTGTCTTATTTGACAAAACAGTTCTTTATTTAGTTTTATTTAGTGGACATAATATGCAGTTAAAAAAGTTAAATCGCAATATATTGTTTAGCAATTCTCAGCATACCGCAAAGTATTTAAAATGGAAATAATGTATGGTGACTCAAGTATGGTGATAATATCGTATCGTGGGGCATCTGGTGATTCCCACCCCGACACATTAATGTCAGTCACTTTCTGCCTGGGTTGTTTCCAGGCTTGTTGTTAACATGCAATGGTCGTGCTTTTTGCATTTGATCATGAACTAGCTTTTTGAATTAAGGCAGTTTTCTTTCTTTTGAGGGCTTTCATGTTCCACACAAAAGTAAACCTTTTCACACTTATTTAAATTTCCTGGAATTGAAAAGTATTTTTTTCTCCTTAGATACTGAAAGCTTTAACACTGTTATGGTACTGAACATTGATTTTACTGTGATCCTTGAAACACTCTTCAATGCAGCGAGACAAAGCTTTAGTCCTCGTTATTAATGACATTTTTGAGTGTTTCTTGTTGTCCCCCTGAGTGCTTTTTAGTCTATTGTAGGTTGAACTTGTGATCTTTCAAAGTTGCAATAAAACAGTACCTATTGAAGATTCCACTGCAAGTTACAACAGAAATCTGAGGTCAGCCAATAACGTTCAGCATCACCCTTGTTTTCTTACTTTTTACCTCCTTTCAAACAAATCTTTTTGTGGCTGCATTTGAGATCATTTATAAGGATTCAGATAGTATTTTGAGTGAAAATGGAAGAGTTAGGGATAAGATGAAAAATTCTCAATAAACTGTGGGGCTGTCTGTCTGGATCCATGAGCATGCAATAAAACAGTGCGTATTAAGGGCTGTAATTATAACTGATACAGAGGGTCTTGACATGTGCACTCAAGAAAGGATAAAAATCACTAAAACAACATTAAAATCGATCAACCTTCCTTTCCATTAACAAATACCTTCTGAATGATGTATCCCGTCTGGATGTATGGTTGTCACCATGGTGACAGTCTATATTGTGAAATACATGACCCATACCAAAACCTAGGTTTAAGGTTAAGCTTCCATTGCAGATACTGATAATGATGTGTTTGCATTTCTTCACTGGTGCATGTCACATTATTTGATAATGGGCCTTGTTTGTCATCAGGGCCGATATTGGCAGATACCGATGTTCAAGCCCTACACCGCTGCATACCTTCTTCATATACTTCTTCTAGTATTCAATAAACTAAGTGGCCTTTGAAGGTGCAGTTGATGGAGTTTTTCAATGACACTTTTTGAGTCAAACTTTCTTTTAGTTACTTGACCCCCCCTCCTCAAAATTGTACTCTCTTTTCTCTCTGCAGCTTCCCTAGCTCCTCTTTTGTTCATTTTCATCCAGAACAAACAGCTGTTGAACAATTCTGCCTGCAGTGTAAAGGAGGCAATAACTCTCTAAACCCTGTCTCTTACTTCTGTCAAAGACACAAAATTATGCCCCTGGTTTATTCCTTTTTATACTGCAACAACCTGTTTGCAGAACAAATGTGTTTAGCCACACAGCTTTGCCCTCCATTTGTCTCCCAAACAACTGATGTGCATTATGACTTGATTTGTCGTCTGATATGTTCGGTAACATGCAGCAAACAGATGTTGACACACTCTCGCTGTCACGCCAGCAACCAAAACATATGCCGGGAAACTTGGCGGCCCCTTGTTGACCTCTTTCTCTTGTTGTTTCTGAACTACGTGACAAAAAAAATCCAGGGATTCACCGCACAGCAAAATGACACAAGTATATGTGAAATACATCATGGTAAAGCCTCCATAATTAATCTCCACCTTTGACCCAGTGTTGTGTTAGATGGATTAAGAGTGAGGGATTTTCAGGGTTTATGTTACACACAATCTGTTGATGGTTGTGAAACTGGTCGGATATGCTGGTGTTCTCAAGGAATTCCTCAGTCATTGACATTGACTGATCAGCTGATGTCGAGATAAAATCTCAGGACTTTAGCTGGAGCATATAGACACCCTCACAAAGTCAAGTGCACTGGTCTGAACTGGCACTGACTGACAAAAAATACTTGTCTTTTATCTCAAACATACCTTTGCACAAAAAGAATTGTGCAAAATAAAGATTTTATCCAAATGTGAATAGTGGGAAACCTAACAAATAGCTAGTTTTTCTTTGCAGTTCTTGTCTCTCTTTGTTTTTGCAGCTTACACAATACACATTATGACGAAGATTCAGCACCACAAAATGACACAATGATTGTCAAGCCCTTTGATGAGCGGCTTGTTTTGTCAGCACATGTCCCATAGCGAGGAAGAATATGTTTTGTCATCAGAAATTCTCTTTTGAGGGTCACGAGAGGCAAAAACAGACACTTACTTTTCAAAGGGAAACATCATCTAGAGCTTGACTCATTCGGCTGATATGGGCTGATCACAGATTTAACTGTATTGAACCATCTGTTTCTCCTGAGTATGTGCTTGTTTTAATAAATAAAAAAATCTACAAATTATATAATGCAAAAAAACAATGCTTAGGAGTCCATTTAAAAATGGAGCCGTTTATTTTGCATGCATATCTGGAGGTGAATTTTCTTTTCGCTTTTTCTGAACATTGTCGCCTTTCAGGTTAATAATTGGACCGTAAACAATGCAGTGCACATGAAAGGAGATCTAGGTTAGAAGTTAATTATGGCTAACTGCTGGTTACTCCTGAATTACAGAGAAGTTGTTCATCATTTTCATAGGCAAATTTCGCCGTGAGATGATAGCTGACTGGTTCTAAGATTGTTCAGCGTCTGATGTCAAATCGGGCTTCCTGGCATCATAGATGTTCACAGGCTGATCACTATTCCAGCTTAATACAACCTGGGTTTGAACTTTCTGCCATTGACTAAATTGTTGGTTTCAGACAACTTTATAAACTGTGTCCCAAGTTGCAACAAACTAGAATTAATCGTCTTCTTGAGTCTACAGACTGTGACTCCATATGCAATACTGTACACCCACATACCCTGCAAACCTACAGTGAAACACCAGGACTAAAACATTAAAGAAACGAGCAGTGCTGAATGATCACAAAGAAGGAGATAGAGCGTTGCTGCATACCTAAGGTCAACCCCAAGACCTCCCGCTCTGACCCGAAGACCCCTCTAATCGCTCATTCTTTGAAAGAAAGAGACAGAATGGAGGTGGAGGTTAGGAAGAGGCAGAGAAAAGATCAAGAGAGCGAGAGAGGGAGGGGAGTGAATGAGGGAAGTGGGGGGGGGGGGGGGGGCCTGCAGGCATCTTAAATCACAGCAGGCCCAGACATAACCTTCACTGAAGAATCAGGAGAAGATTCACTCTTAAAACAAATGACCACTGACTCACTGAAATACCTGCAAGGTATGGGGAGGTGGGGGGCTCTATTCATGTGTATCCAGCTGTCTGTTTGTTTGCTTTAATTTTGCAGATGCTGTTTCAATTGTGTCATCATTTTGTTTCATAAAGTCATGTTTATGCCCCAAAGTGAAGGTAAAGCATCTCTGTTTACTGTTAACACAGCACGAGAGAAACTGAGGGAGGGAGAGCTCAGGTGGTGCCAGAGATGGGATTTCGCTGATTCAATATTTACTCATCAAACAGAACTATTTCCTGTAAGCACTTGGCCTTACTCTCGCTCTCACCACCTCCTTCTTTTCCCTCTCGATCTACTTGTGTTTTATCTCTTTCTCTTCCTTCCTTTTTTTTCATTCCCTTTGGGCCGCCGGACGTTGTTGCAACATCGTTTCTGCAGAATTTGTTTTCCCTCCCTGAACGCCATCATTTTTCTTTAGTCCCAACATCAACTTTTTCTTTTCTTCTTTTTCTCACAATATCAAGCCCTTCTTCTTTTTATTCCTTTTACTTTTTTGACTGTGCTTTCTATCTCACTGGTGCCAATTCAAGAGATAGTTGAGTCAAAATATCTGCTGTAAACCACTGATCAAGCATGAGTGAGTAGCTTTAAATACAACACTAACTGAGGTTCCTGTGGTGTGTCAGAGAAGCAAGTGTGTTTGAGCATTTGAATAAGTCCGGGAAATGCCCACGCCTTTTTTAATTTTCATCATGTGAGTTTGTCTTCCTCTGTCCCTGTGGGTTTGGCTTAGAGGCGATTGTACAGTGTATTCCTGAGAGCGTACACACATAAACCACATCATGTTTTAGTTTCTGGAGGGCTGTAGCTGAGTTTTCTGGTGGGAAACACAGCTATACAGCCTCTTTTACTCCCACCACACCCCCCCAAAAAAACTGAAGAAAGGAAAGGCAGCCCTCTGTCCTGGCAGATGTGCTGTCAAAGCCAGCGTCTTTCAGCCTGTTTGAAAAATAGCCTTTATGTCAAAAGCAGCCTGCTTGGACTGAAGCAGCACATGGAAAGTAGTGGAAGAGCTCCAGGGGAAAACGTTTTGGAGGGGAATATTTTAAGTCTTTATCATGAAGGTAGTCGTCTGTCTGTCAACACATTCGCTGTGGGTTCTTGTACTGTGTGCCCAGAAGCTGACGTAGTTTTCCCTTTTTGTGCTCATGCGTGTTTGAACATCTGTCTATTTCTCTCTGTGTGTGGCTGTGGATTCAAAACCATCCCACCCAAATTTGTACTTTTTGGGAAATGTTGCTGTAGCTGAATGTTAACAGAGGAATATAAAACCTTGGATAATCATTGACATCTCTTGTTTGCTCCTGGACCTCTTAATTATCTTTCCATGAAGTATTTTGTTGTGCTCCACTCTCCGCTTTAAGCTCTTGATGGAGTTGCTTCTGCATTATCATCCACATGTGGTAGACTCTCTTTGGAACTAGTACTTGTTCTGTTCCATCTCAACCTTTCCTAATGACCACGTTCTCATGTAATGGGCTTTTGGAACAAGTACAACATAGATAAGTGGTAAGCACTTCAGTTTGTAAGACCAATTTAGTAAAGCTCAGCTAGCCTCTTAACAAGCTGCTCTCTTTTTCAACAATGGGATGTTTTAATAAGATAGATGCAGTTTTCATCCACCTATTCATCCTTCTAGACATGGCCCTATAAATATGCTTTTCTACATCTTTTTAGAAAAACATCAACTGACAATGGAAACAGCATTGAAAGAGACTAACCTGACCTGAATGAGGAACATAACAAAGTTGTTGACAGTCAAAAGAAGCTTTTTTCTGGGGGCTTTGTTTGCCAAGTTTAAATTAAAGCAATGGTTCAACATTTTTGGAAACTGAAGTTGGTATAAAAAAAAAGAATAAAAGGCAGATCTGTAATGTGCAAATACATTGTTCAATTTTTGTTATGAAAATATGACTTGTGCAATGTTTTAGAATAAATCAACATATGTTGATGCATGCATATTGTTAGATAGATAAATAGTTACTTTTTTGTCATTGCACTGAAATTTGGTTTGGCAGCAATCCCCTCCATAGCAAGTGTGTATATGCACCCATATTCATTCATAGGTTCACCTTGTACTGTGTGATATAAAAGTAACATAAAACCAAAATGATTTCATGAGCTGCTAAAGCTTACAGTAGCTATAGTTTTTATTTGTTAACCTCCTATCCCAACCATTGTTGTATTAACCAAATAAGCTATACAGAAATGAGCTGAAAGCTAGCTCAGGCTTCATCTGATTGGAAAATTGTGTGAATTTATGGCCGATGTACACAGGGCTCCATCTGATAGGTCAAATGTGTGGAATTGTTTT
Source organism: Labrus bergylta (assembly GCF_963930695.1). Lineage (NCBI taxonomy): Eukaryota > Metazoa > Chordata > Actinopteri > Labriformes > Labridae > Labrus > Labrus bergylta. Next base: position 21,889,780 of record NC_089215.1, on the reverse strand, counting down.
GATTATGATCACAATCTATTGCAATCTTTTCACTGTACATTCTCACATTGCCACGATAATAAAAACTGGATTATTGGAGCTGACCTAATGAGACTAGTGATAAAACTCACGTGTGCTAAATTTGTAAGCTGTCACTTGTAGCTGTTTAGCTTCGCTTAGCATTATGACTTCAAATGGGGGAAAAACGGATAGACTTGCCTAGACAAAGGTTAAAAGTTATCTTTAGTTATCATTAATTGCCAATGCAATAAGTTCAGTAATTAGTATCCTAAATCTGTCAGCAGCTGCCGACATATTTATCAGACAGATATGAGAGTGGTGTTCATCTTTTCATTAAGATGTCAGCATGATGGCTTCCCAAATTGCTTTCTCCTAAAAAGGGTTTCTTACCAGCAGGGACTTTTTTTTATGGCGCCCTTGTCAGTTGGGAAGGTTTATTAAAAAGGCAGTTTGTTTGCAAAAGAGGGTTTTTTCTTTTTAAATATGATTTTTCCATCCTCATTGGTAGCTGCTTTAGTGTAGCTAAGTGCAAAGTCCCTCACAGAGCCATTACTTTTGTCAGGAGTATAGCTCAGGTGTTGTGTTTCAGGACTTTGTGATCACAATGGAAGGAATGCTCTCTCGCGCATAAACTCAGACACACACACACACACACACACACACACACACACACACACACACACACACACACACACACACACACACACACACACACACACACACACACACACACACACACACACACTAATAAACTGATGGAAGTTTGCTCTTCACTCTGCAGACTTCAAAGCTAGCAGTCCCTCGAGGAACTTCAAACGCTGGGGAGGCCATTAAAAGACAAAAAATATTTTCTGTGAGGCCGTGATTTATTTGATTGAAAAATGAAACCATGAACCCAACATACATTATTTCTCCTTCTCAAGGCCTGCTTCACCAGGCACAACTTAAATAGCTACCAGGTGGGAATCCTCTTTGAGCAGAAAGACTCGACCTGAAGAGTCAAGCCATTTCTTGGTTGCTCTTGTCTTCAAGCCTCCACTCTTACTACGTAGCCCTGTTTTTTTCTCTGTGTATTTATAATCTTTTTTAAAACCCTTAAAATTGTTACGTTGAAAATGAAGTCCATCAGTCAATGAAAAAAGACTAAAGAGATCAAACCTGCTGAGGGTTTGAACCTTAAAAGGAGCCAGTGAAATTGAAGTGCCTGGTAGAGTGACGGACTTGATGGAGTGTGTGTTATGAGACTAAGAGTGACAGGTGTAAAAGCAGGAACCGAATTCAGAGAGTTGAATGGAGCATTTCTGAGGAGATGAGAAGATTGAGGAGGAGAGTAGAGAAAAGCAAAAAGAGATAAGTGTATGATATAGGAAGGAAAAATGGCAGAAAGAAAAATCAAACGAAAAACTTTAATATTAAAGTTTTTTAAAAAATTCCGATGGTGCTTTTTGCCTAATTATTGAATTTCTAAAACAAATAAATGTACTTTTCCTTTTTTTTAAACTTAAATTTGTCATGTTCCCACAAAATCTAACAGTAATTCTGTCTCAACTCACCATTTTGCATCACTGGTTTACTGAAGTATCAGGGGAAATATACGCAGGGCTATAATTCTTTCAACAACCTTACTCATCATGTAACACAACTCAAAGTATCTCAAACCTTATAGGAATATGTTTTACTCTGGTTTTTGTTAAAAGGAATTCTAGAAAATTAAGGAAACTGGAGGGACTTGGGTGCACACCAAGAATGACATCGCACATCATAAAACTGATAGCAGGTTGCTCTGAACATTTCAGATGATGTTTTTTTTTTCAACATTGGCATCTTTTTATCTGCTACACAAAGTTCCACTTAGGGCTTGTTGCACAAAGTCAGTTACGTGAAGACTGTTCTTAGCCGTCTCAAACACCAAATGTACCTGCTGTATATCTTTTAGCTTAGCTTCCATTCCTTAAGCCCAAGGATGTACTTCTCACATTGTATAATTTGAAAACACAAGGACAGATCTTCACTTCAGGGCGCGGTCACACTGGCCATCCGTACCGTGCCCAAGCACGCTTCAACCCTAAAGTCCAGTTCGTTTGACCAGTGTGGCCGCTCCGTATCGTGCTCAGGCACGGTACACTTCCTTGGCTTTGGCACACTTCAGAGAGGTGTGCTTCAGCACGGTACACTTCATGCACGAGCACAAGCACACGGGAACACAACTTCATTATGAAGAAATCCAGAGTTTCATGTCTGTATCTGACTAACATGACTCAATATAAGACACAAAGTAGCTGTCATGTTCTCTGTGTTGTTCTCCGATGTGCAGGCGCGCGTCTATTTTATTTTAAAATGTATTTATTGTTGTGTCTGATTAAAATTGCTTAAAATAAGCTGTAAAGTCAGTAAAGTAGCTGTCATGCTCTGTGTTTTTCTCTGAGCGGACTCGACTGCGCGTCTCTTTTTCTCTCTCTCTCTCTCGTCCGCCTGTGTGTAAACTGAGCATGCTTCATAAAAACATAAAGCGTGCATATGTTGTATTAAGATGTTATGTACAAGAGGTAATCATGCTTAGGCACGGTTAGTCCTGTGCAGTGTGACCGCGGGCTACGCCGGCCAGCGGAGGAATGGCGCAGCGGGGGGGCAATCGTGCTTGAGTACGGCACGATATGGATGGCCAGTGTGACCGCGCCCTCAGTCTTACTATAAAATGCATCTATTCATGATTTCTTGCTCCATCATCAGAACTGCTTTATTTATCCTTGAAGGTCACAGGGGCTGATGCATGAAGAATAAAGAAAATGAAATACAAAGAAAAATAAGCAACAAATACAAGTAATGAGAAATATTCCTCTTCCTTTAACGTTCTGTGCTCTCCCTGCATCTGATTCAGTAGCAACAGAAAAGATAACTAGTTGTGAGGGACAAATATTAGAGGGAGAACATACTTGAAAACCCATTACCAGCTGCTGCCAACCAGATTATTCTAGCATTCATCCTATTTCCTGCTAGAATTCCCATTTAATAGTCCTAAGGTAGGAAACTATATCAAACAGTTATATTCGTTATGTAGGCTGTTGTCTTGCAGTAATACGTTATCAAGTATATATTTTCTTTACCTTTGAATACGACCGGATCTCCCTCACGAAATGTTCTATACATGGTATTTATTGTTTTTTTGCTTACAGAAAACCATGAACAGATGTCGAATGAAAGGCTGACAAGGCACTGTGCTCCTCTCACCCGTAGATTATGAATGACTAGTATATATGCTAATGAAAAGTTTTTAAATGATCCATAAAGTAAGCAGTTCAAATCCGACCTGTTGCTCCTTTCCCACGTCATTCCCCACTCTCTCCCTCCCCGATTTCTGACTCTATCCACTGTCCTGTCTCTAAATAAAAGGATAAATAATGCCCCAAGATAAACCTTTAAAAAAACACATTGAGATGAACTAAAACACGAATAAAACAGAAGTGGCCAAACAAACACTGAGCCACAGAGCAGCGTCACTCATGTCCTACATTCATTCAACTTGCAGCCTGACCGTCATCAGTATGACTCATTGCTTTACAGTATAACAATATAATAACTTATCACCCTAAGTGTAAGGTCAGTGGAAAATAGCCGCTGTGTGTATTTGGTGAATAGCATGACTAAAATTAACTTCCTGTTCAATCTCAACATACTTGAAAGGCATCTCAAGATAGACTGGCCTTTTAATTCTTGGAGTACCATCTGCTTAAACATTTCTATTACATAAAATGAAAGAAACCAATTGTACATCCAGAAATCCACTCATGCAACCATTGACGTGAGAATCGGACTAATCCGTGAATTCAGTCAAATGCAACTAATCAATGTTTGCACTTGGAGTTCATACAAGGGAAATGTAACTGGGACGAAATGCTGGTTAGAAAAGTTTCAAAACATGACATTTCAAGATGCTGAATGTTGTACAGTTCTGGATTTAATTTTAAGAATTTTGAGGTAATTTTGTCTTAAAGAGTTGTGTGTGTGTGTGTGTGTGTGTGTGTGTGTGTGTGTGTGTGTGTGTGTGTGTGTGTGTGTCTTTGCTTTTGTTAATGTGTTTTTAAAGCTCACAGACTGACATTTTCACCAACTTTTGTGGGTTCAGTGTATTGGCCACTCAGCACATCTTTGCAAATGTGTGTGTGTTCCATGTGGATATTCCTACTGCTCGTGTATGAGTGCTCCTGTGTTTTTGTGTGTATGTGGCCCTGATGAAATTGCGTCTCCTCCTCCTCCTCCTCCTCCTAATGTTATCTCACTTCCTCTGGGCCCCCGACAAACCCACCAAACTGGGAGAAAATAGAGCGCTTTATTGGGACGCCTGTCAGGACTCCCCCTGGATTTATGGCCAACAGACAGTGTTTATCACTCAGCCGAGGGACAAGGAGTAGAAATAGGAGGGGGAAAGGAGGGAGAAGAAAAACAGCATAAAGGAACAGAGCGACCCTATCCTTCCTCCATTTACATTTAGAGACACTCAAACTGGCTGGAACTATTATTGGAAAAGAATCACTAAATAATAACACTGTTAACATCTTGAACACATTCGCAGGATAAACCATTGCCACTGGAGATGTTTGTTGAATTGATCATGTTTATTGTTCAAGGTTTTCTGTAAACTAATTGCACATTTTTGCTTGTGTGCAAAAGAATAAATTCATTGGAATCAGCTTAATTTCTGTTCCTGTGATTGATCAGGAACCTATGGTGACAAGGTGCTAACAGAGGGCTCAGTCACGCTCTTTTGCATGTAATAACCAGCAGTTGGGACCTATTATTATGTTTGATTGCTTGGAACGGCTTTCGTCCACTGCATTTTCTTTCCACTCTTGTGTTTACGTCTGTAATTTGGAGTTGGAAATCCTAGCAAACAACTGAGAAAATGATTGAGTGCTGGTTTAATGTTTACATATTCCTAAATCAATATTGTAAATAACCTAGAGACGTGCTGTGAAAATGTTGTGTGTACTGAAAATATTCTTCTAAACAACCTCTCAGAACCTGACTAAGATAAACATGCAGGCTCTTTTGTCAAATTGGACCGGCTTGCTCTACAAGCGTTTACTAAAGTACATTTAGATGCTTCAGTCAGATGCTTCTCACCACTACACTGTTCCATTTTTCCTTAGTATTTTCAAAGGTCTATTTTGTGTGTTACCCTAAATGTTTACCCTCATTTCTAGTTTTTCCTCACGGCAGTAGAGTACACAAATGCCATCTGTTCTGAATCATAGGCTCTTCATTTGCCAAGTAATAGCTGTTATATATCTCTGTACCAGATCTGTTGCATCTTGTGGATGAATGGAGATTGCTAATATCAAGGTTTTGAATAGTGTGATCAGCTCAGGATTTAGTGTCAATTCACACTATCCACATGCAGTCAAATAAATGCATACACTGACTTGGACACTCGACAAAATTTGGCATGAGAAACTTCTGGCCATGCAGACCCTTGTGATGATCCATAAGATATCACAAATCAACCAAAGTTAATGTGCTCCCTACATCAGATATGGTTTCATCTAGTGATGCCCTGTGTGGTAAAGGACGTAAACTTAAGGGGTAGAAGCATAGACTATTAAAATTGGAAGTAGTCATCCATTAGTTTCTCATCTAGAAGCCTCAAGCTCGGCATTTGGTACCACCATGTTGGTTTTCTGGAGCCAGTAGTTACCATATTTGGAAGATAGGTTTTAGTCGAGTTCTATTTGTGACGTTTGCTGACTTGGGCTGTTTATCAAACCAAAGCACAAAAGACAGCGAAAATGCAGCTTGTCACCGGAATCTTGGGTGAGACAGTGTTGTTGACCATCATGTAGCACATGACTTAAAGTTTTCTTGTCACTACCGTCTGCCGCAGTCTCTCTGGGGAAAACCTAAATAATCCTGACACATATCGACAAGTTAATGTTTGATAAACACCGAACGAGCAGTATACCTGCTTTCCCACAAAAGTATCAATACAGTGATACTAAAATATCTCACTGAAAAAGCTGCAGACCTCTTGGATGGCCAGTTAGTGCATTAAACTGGTTAGTTATTTTATCACTATAACTGTGCACTGCAACTTTAGTTATTTTATAACTCTTTAATATTTTATTTCAATTAATTTTATATTTATTTATTTTTCCTCTGTCATGATGCTTTTGATGTTGTGTGAAGCACTTTGAATTGCCTTGTTATTGAAATGTGCGACATAAATAAACTTGCCTTGCCTTGCCTAAACCACATGGAAAGTCATAGAAAGTGGAGTCCAATATTTGAATGAAAAAATACCAACTACAACACAAACCTGGCTAAAACACATTGACTGGGAAACAGACTTTGATGTATCACCAGCATTCATGACACCAATGTAGGTTATTGGTGTGCCTGGTAAGTTTGCGAAAGGCTGACATAATTGTCCATCATCTTGTCTGTCATGTGTGCTAAAAGACATACCTGCGCTCATGCATGACATTGTCGTACACACATAAGTCCCAACTGAAGGGGGTTGAAAATATCTTCCCCATACTAATGTAATATTAGCATAACCACATGCAAATCAGCTCTGCATTTTCATGTATGTATAAGATGGTTTATATACTGTTTAGAGCTCTCAAGAACTGCCCTCAATGTTGTGCTTTGCCTCTGGTCACTTCCACTGTGTGTCCAATCAGACTCAAAGCTGATCGTTTGCTCTTACTGACATTGTTCCTTTTTTTCTAGATCCTTTCTTGTGTTGTACTTACTCTCTGATGTACGTCACTTTGGATAAAAGCGTCTGCTGAGTAAATTGTAGAATTGTAGAATTAATGTCACTCATTTTATGATTATATTTTTCAGAAAATTATTGTGCCAGATTTTGAACCTCTTTCTAACCCTCATACTGCTCTATCTAGCATAACAACACTACGAGCTGTCAGCCTACTGAGCACTTACAGTTCAACAAAAAACTAATAATGTATAATGGTCAGCATGTTAGCATAGATGCACCTCTGCAACATGCTAATTAGCAAAAAAAAGAAGCATAAAAACATTAGCAGGAATGCCTCATGTCAATCCATCATGGCTGCACAGTGATGGACCACAATGATCCACAACACTGACATCATAGACAAACTGAGATCTTATTGGCAGAAACAATTTATAAAAAGTCTCAGGAGAGAGTTAATCTTCCACCTCCCTCTACATTATCGTGCTATCCTCCATCTCTGTCTGCTGAGAGGATGAATTAGGAATGACACAGCCTCTGTATAGGCTTTTAGTGGAGGGGAAAAGGGGGAGGAAGGGAGAGAAGCGGGTTAACGGAGTCATTAACGTATGATGATTTAACCGGTTTGATTTAGTGCCGTGCTTCGCTTTTCTGGCATCTTGTGCTATCCTCCTGTGGATTGGAGGGGAAAGAGTTTTCTTTTCTTTCACAACATCCTCCCTTTCTTCCCCCCAGGAGTTCCCCTCTGTGCGCTCTTGTACAGTTTCCCTTCCTCACCTTCTACCCCCTATTTCATCCAACACCCCCCCCCCCCCCCCTTTCTATCATGTTCCCTCCACATTATATTCAGATATTCCCCTTTTTCCTCTGCGCTCATTTGTATAAAGAATTAATGCCCCTAAACAAGCTTTCTGTGTCAGCCCACTGAGAGTGTCAGCAGGGGCGCTCTGTACCCCCTTCAGTCTGTGAGCTGTTAGCGTCCCTCTAAAAACTGCCAAAACACACTCGCACACAGGGCACTTGTCTTTCGGGCACAAATATACACACACATGCAAAATCACACACTTAGATCACAGTCCTTCTACATTAGGTGCCTGAGGATGGTATCATGCAGGGTCCAACAGGGCCCCATCTTATCCTTGCCCTAGAGGAGTACTCCATCCTTTGTAGGTGTGTGTGTGTGTGTGTGCGCGTGTGTGTGAGTGCTACATCGATTCCCCACCAATCACATTTCAGCTTCCCCATGGTTCTCTTCTCCGTGGGAGGTGGGACTCCCTGCCTGACCATCAGGAATTAGATCAAGCAGCATTATGATTAGATTGAGCTTTGATACATAGAAACACACACACACACACGCACACACACACACACACACACACACACACACACACACACACACACACACACACACACATACCTTCTTCTGCTGCCTCAAGAAGCACCCTGAGGTGCCACACTAGTAATTCACGCATATACATCCACACATTTTGCAATTTTCCAACACATCCTGTTACTCTTTCACTTTACTGCCTCATAGGTACAGCTGCCTATACACACACACACACACACACACACACACACACACACACACGCACACATGCATACACGTGTGCGCGCACACCCACACACACACAGACCAGAAACTAGGGCAGTAGTAGTAGTAGCTCTAATCTCTCTCCCTATTTCTACTCTTTCTTCCTCTCCCTTTCTTCGTCTTTTCTCCTTTTGTATTTTTCTCCCTAAAGCCCCTTAATCAGAGGGACCCCCTGTCCCTCCCTCTCTCTGCCCACGGGGCGTCCCAATTCACCGACCTGGTGAATAATTAATGCCGGCAGGCCTAGTTGATTAAAATAACACATCAGGTCTCCTTCATTGAGGCATGGCTCTACTGTGATATTGTTACAGGCACAGCAGAGGGGAGAGTTATTCCTCATATTAACCTTGATTAAGATTTTATGGAGTAAGACCATATGTGAGCGCAGGAGGTTTCACTATTGTTGCTGGTTATGGTGGTTTGAACGAGAGTGAAAATAAAACATTTCAGCTGAACACACATTAGGCCATTGCTTACAGTGTTTTATTTAAACATATAACAGGCATATATTGCCTTTAAGTACCACTTCAGCCAGTGTTTCAGACAAATGTGTAGTTGGTGTTCTTCTTCAAAACAGCAAACGGGGGTACGGTTAAAAGTTGGATTTCATCGTGAAACACGGCAAAAAAATAAAAAATCCCTTCCAGCATACAGTCACTGTTACAGAAATGAAGGGGGAGAGTTTTTACAGTACTTAGACAGATTTTTTTGTTGGTTTGGCTCTGTGCGTCCAACGTAACCTACCCTTCTACATGCTGTAAACACATATGTAGTATTACTGCAGAGCTGTACTGTGTCGCATGTGCTACAAGAAAATTGGTCTGTGCTACTAATGATTTTACCTCATTGCATCGGTGCAATGAGAGGCAGAGAGATTGAGAGAGACCCACCCTATGTTCAAGTAACATATAGGGCTTTCACACTTGCAGAAAACTCCTGAAAACCACATATTTCACTCGGACTTCACCCGGAGTTTCTCCTGCCAGACCTCCTGGTATATATCCCGCAGCAAGTTCAAGTGAGCTGATGTGAGGAAGCATCAGGATATAATCAGGAGAATTCAGATCTTGAGCGAGTAGGAGCGAGTAGGAGCGAGTAGGAGCGAGTGGTCACGTTTACATCCTGTGACCGGTGCACAGTGCATGAACTGTTTGAATGAGACCACTACGATCTCTGTGAATGTAATTAAACGGCTGCAGTATGTTTTCTATTCTTTAGCATGTTGTTCTGTTGTTTCATCCGCTACTTCTGCATTGTCTTTTTACATCGCGTCTTGCCTCAGGAGAGATGTCTTAGCCATGCCGTAGGTCTGTCTGCTTTGATTCCCTCTCTTCAACAACTGTATAATGGCTAGTGTCAGCCCCCTCTCCTCATTCCTGTTCTTCTATCTCCTCTGTACATTTTATCACCACAGAAACAATAATTCAGTTTGAACCTATTTTAAAGAGGTGAACAAATAGTGTGGAATCAAGGGTATCACACTCTGACAAAGACAAGGGAATTGTGTTTATTTTTGTTTTAATGAGGCATGTTCACACACACACACACACACACACACACACACACACACACACACACACACACACACACACACACACACACACACACACACACACACGTTTGTGTCTTGGCTCCACTCTACTCTGAAACATAGTTGCAGCCACTGGGGGTCATTGTTCTCCATAGCTGCTCAAATTCTGTTGTCAAAGGTGTGTGGTGTGTGTGTGTGTGTGTGTGTGTGTGTGTGTGTGTGTGTGTGTGTGTGTGTGTGTGTGTGTGTGTGTGTGTGTGTGTGTGTGTGTGTGTGTGTGTGTGTGTGTGTGTGTGTGTGTGTGTGTGTGTGTGTGTGTGTGTGTGTGTGTGTGTGTGTGTGTGTGTGTGTGTCCATGCTAGCAACAGCTGGTATAAGGCCTTGCTCAACTAAATCATATATTGCAATCAAACATTTTACCTTTATTCATATTACCTCATGTAAGAATGAAAAACCTTTTATAGTGAATTGGATTTGGACAATGTGATGTATTTCCAAAAAGATATGTTAATCTGTGACCCTGTTTCCCACAAAGCACATGTTTGATTCCAGGAAATAAGCATCTTTACATGTAATCACAGAGGCAATTCTTTTCTCTTTTTGTTCTGACGATCTCTCATCTTTCATCCCGCTGATCTCCCTTTCACCTTTTTCACTTCAAGCTTTCATGCTTCTCCCTTTTGTAATTCCACTTCTCTGTTTTCTTTCTCTAGTGAGAAATCTCTTTCGGATCCGTGTTGATTCGCTTTGATGTTTTTTTCCATACATACAAGACTAATTTAAGCTTGTTTGGAATTTACCCAATACAATGTATTTGTTTCAACTATAGTGCTAAATGAGCACAGTTTAAATGGTATGTCTTGAAATGGTTAATGCCACTTCACTGTCGCTTAGTGTCAGGAGTTACCTCAGACATGCTCAGGTGAGTTAGAGGTCCATACCACCTGTTAATTGGATTATCATTTGACCTTTGACCATCACAACTAGCCAGTTAAGTACAGAGCAAAGCAAGCACATGATGGCTGGCGGATTAATGCCTGATCCCTGGATATACTTAAGCTTGTTTGGTCAAGAAACCAACCCAGCAACTGCATATGGAGCACAAAGACAAGCAAATGGTGGGGGTGTACGTGCACACACACACACACACACACACACACACACACACACACACACACAGACGTATAGACGTGAGCCACACACACACACACACACACACACACACACACACACACACACACACACACACACACACACACAGTCAGCCAGGAAGCTAACCTACATCAAGTGACCGTGTGTTGTTTTTACAGTCAGCTTTCTCTGGATTGCAGCTTAGACAGCCCTCCTCCCCATATCTCTCTCCCTCTCTCTCATCACAAAGGGCGGCTGCTTTTACGACGGTCTGACTGCAGTAAAAGCCAAGGGTTGTGGGGCAGGGGGGAGCAGGAGGCTGTCAGAGGATGTAAATTACACAAATAAAAGTCCACACTGGCACTAAGCTTCCCCCAAGAGAGACAGAGAGAGTGGAGGGAGGGTTCTTGAAAGTTCTGAGAGGAAGGAGGAGTGGAAAAAAAAAGAGAATGTATAGGTTATAGGTGGTAGACGGAAAGCGGAAAATATGGCATGAAACAAAAGTACACAAAGATTCAGTGTGTAAATATGAGGAAGAAAGCTTGTCTCTGCACCGTAACCATTTCTTTGCAGATGACTGTTTTCTCTCTGTGATCGAAAACATGTCGCCACCACCCTGCAGCCTTGGTCTCCTACATTTCATCAAGAGTGCAGATGTGACCAGACGTGTTCAGTAGGAAGTTGGGTGTGCGTCGTAGTGCCGGAGTTATTTTGGTAGCTTGGCAACAGTTGCAGTTAGAGGAAACCTGACTGTAACCAGGGTTTCCTCCTCCCCTCCCATATATAAGTGTGCAAAACGTATGTTGCCACATTTTTGTGCATTTGTAGGACAGGTATGTGATTATTTTGCAGAGTATTACTAGTAGTACTCATTTTGTTTCGATTATTCATTTATTGACTTAAAAAACATTTTCAGCTCTCTGAGGTTGATGGAATATCAAATTTAGTAAATGGTACAGTAAATGGACTTGTGCTTGTAAAGCGCTTCTACAGTCTTCTGGCTACTCAAAGCGCTTTTGCACTGCAGGTCACACCTACACATTCACACACTGATGGTAGAGGCTGCTATGTGAATTAACCATCAGAAATAACTAATCCCATTCATACGCTGCTGACAAAGCAGCAGGAGCTACTTGGGGTTAAATTTCTTCCCCAAGGCCACATCGGACATCCCCAAGGCCAGCTGCGGGAGCTGGGGATTGAACCCCAGACCTTCCGGTTAAGAGACCGACTCTACCAGCTGAGCCACAGCAGTGATTTGGGCCATTTACAACAGATCAACCAAATTTGTAATATGAAATCTCATGAATTATGAGCAATTTGATGATTCAGTTAGTTTTTCATTTGGTTTTCATTTGTTACATTTTGGAATGACAAAATATGATTAATATAGACATTATATATACACCCACTTAAAGACAGAGTTTCTTCCACACAGTCACACACAAACTTCCCAAAGAGATTCTTTAGTAAGCCACTCAATCTGTGTCCCCCAAGAGAGGAACATATGAGGGGCAGCTGGCCGCTTGCTCTCTGCCTGCTGCACCGATAATCTGACAGAGTCCAGCCGTGTGACCAACAACCCTCATGGCAGGTCAGCATAGTGGCAGACAGCAAAGCGGTTAAGTTGATTATATAGAGTTGTGCATTTCCTCAAGGAGGCGACGTGGTATGAGAGGGATCAATTGGACGGAAAAGAATCGATGCAGAGAGAGAGAAAGAAAGGGGAATGAAAAAGAAGGAGGATTTTCTGTGTCAGAGAGAAACGATGAGAAGAGAGTAAAATAGTCAAAGAGAAAAAAGAAGGAAAGTTCAAACAACTTCTAAAGCTGTGAACAAACCTCTCTTCAGTTGTGTAAAGTGAACTCTAGACCCAGAATGAAGGAATCTTTCAAGTCAGCCAATACAGAGCTCAAAACTGCAGCTCAATAAACCAAACAGTGATGCATGGTGTGGGGGGATGGAGTCCATCGCTTCAAGTGAGATTTAAAGCCTCTAACAAGTACCAAGTATTTCAGCAAAAAACATTCTAAACATTCTCTGCTGAAGAGATGTTACGTTTGCTATATGGTTCATAAGATAGATAGCCAATTCATCTTCAAATTGTGAGGGTTCTTTGTGTACTCTAAATGGCCATTTAAAAAAAAGTTACTTTAACTTAACGCAAAAAACGGTTGACATTTCCACATGGACATTGAGACGGGTCATTTTGGCAGCTTCAGATCCTGCTTGGTTTCTTCCCTCCTCAACTGTGTTACAAACTACTAGTGAACCTGAGGCTTTCTCAATCTGTTAACTCTTTAAAAGTTTTTATTTTTTTTTATTTTATTTACAGCTGCCTTCCATGAGTGCAATCACATTTTATCTCCTTAAAAAACACTTTAAGTGCTTTAAGTATGAAATAAACTGGACTCACCTTCCGATGTGCATGTCAGTAGGAACTACTTTTTATTCCGGCTTTGATTTAAAGGCACTGCTTTTAATTTGAATTGCAAATAAATAAGATACAGTAAATATTCCATTGATGTGTCTGAAGATATTATTGATGAAGATACATTTTGCAGTTCAGCATCCGGGTCATGTAGGTACTGGCAGTACTGTCAGCTTTCACTGTCAATGTAGGACACGGTGATTAATATATAATATTCTTTTCATTTATTTAATATCAACGTATGAGCCACCAACATTATAAGTGATGAATATTAGTGTCTTTATTTCACATTTGGACTATACTTTTGTTGTTGGACAACCAGATTTTCATGAAATGGTCTTTTATTGTGCCCCATTACTCCAGTGGTCGGTTCTGTTCCTAGAATTAAGCACTTACTTCCTTGAAAATGGATGTTGCTTCCAAATTGTATTTTTTTTTCTCTGTAAGCAGTCAAGTAATTGCATTTGTTACCATGCCGACAACAGTATTTTTATAGGAACATATTTTTTCAGTCTCCTGCAAAGTGTTTTTCTCATTCATCTGAAAATATTGCATCATATTTGAAACAGCCTGAGAAAAGGCCATTTGATTGTTTTGAAGGATAAACAGGCATTTAGAAAGCTCTGTGGAACAACAATTATGTACACTCACTGCTCAGCCCACCAAGAAGTAGTTCATTCTAATGATGAGACATCAAAACATCCTTAGTTGAGTCCAATGAAGATTTTCAAATAGTAAAAGTATTCAAATACTTCTTAGTGAAAACAACAATTTTTGAAAAACAACATAAAGTGGGACAGTGTTTGTTTTTTTTCATCAGGTGTATGATGCTCTGAGCTCCCCCCCATGATGCTCCCCATGTTGTTCCCTGTGTGTGCGTTTCTATGTCTGTGTGTGTGTGTGTGTGTGTGTGTGTGTGTGTGTGTGTGTGTGTGTGTGTGTGTTAGCTGTTTTGTGTGCCTCTGTCTCTTCGGGACAACAGGCATACCCTGGTTGATGTGTCCCACTCAGCTGTTTTGCCAGACGAGTGGGTTTTTGGCACACAGAGAGAGACAGAGGATGGTGTCTATTGTTGTCTGCTTGCTGGAATGATCATGCACCTGCATGTTGCTGATGGTGGGATTTGCTGCTCAGTTTGTGCGTCAGTGTGTGTCAGTGGTGGACTATCACAGGGATAAAGCTTTATGGCAGCTATTATGTGAACGTTGAATTAAAATGATTTTTTAAATCTCAAATGTATTTTGTTAATACATTAAAAAAACTTGTGCCAGTTAAGCTCAGTTGGTAGAGTCGGTGCCCCGTGTAAAGAGGAGACAGTCCTCGTTGCACACATTGCTGGATAAACTACCGATCAGCAATTATTTGGTGCATGGTGTCCCCAACTCTCTCTTCAGCTGTGCAATGTAATAAAGGCAAAAGGCCAGACAAATTTAAGTGTGTTTGAGTTTGACTTTAGGCTTATAGAAATTTGTTCTGAGAAAAATATACACCTTTCCTCCCAGGATTCTTAAATGTTACTGTTAGCAATTGATGTGTGGCCTAATGTCTCTCCAGATTTTCTGTATTATTTGGGAGTAAGTGGAATAATAACAATTTGTAAGAATCTAGAGTCTAGACTTTACAACCTGGAACAAATCAGTACGACATGATAACAATATTTTAGAGTCCCACCCAGAGCCTGATGTCACAGGAGCATGGTCACTGTGTAAACGTGGTCTGTCTCTTATATGTGCACATAGCTCAGTTGTTGAGAAGTAGATGAAGGGTTGGAATAAATGATGGTATACTTTATACTACTTGCCTAAATATTTATCTGGTAATCTAACCTTTTTAAAAAGGTGCTATTTTTTTTACATGAATTTGCAATTCAGCTTGTTTGATAGGTTAACTGTTTATTCTTTTTTTTTTTTTAAATGCACCGTGGAGCATCTCAAAAATATGTCCTACTTTCATCAAATTAAATCAAATAAAACAATATCTTTTATTCATGTTGGATTATTATATTTGATATATAATTATAACAAAGGGAGTGGATTATATCAGACTATAAAAGTATGATTTGAAAACAGTCATTTGTAAAATTCTAAGGCTGGGTTATAACTCTGAAGATTTTTCTCTTATTGCTCTCTGCGTGGAAGCTCTGTGCTGTTGTCTTCTAGTCATGTCATTGATTGTCTGATATCGACGTCACCTGTTTAATTATCTAGTGTCTATTTTGATGCATGGAACTGTCTTTGTGTCTGTCTATAACCTGCGTGCATGTGGGTCTGACTCTGAATGTGTGTGTTCCAGTCCAAACATTTAACACACCCTCCTCGTTCATGTGTTATTAGGGAGCATCTGCAGGGTCTAAGCTGGTCACATCGTTACTATTGTTATCCAGCTGAAGCCTGTCCCACGCAAATTATGATTACCCCTCAAAGTTGAGCCTGGAGCACTCTGGCTAACTGCCTGTGTTTGACGGTTGAACCCAGAGGTGAAGTCTAGCGACTCCCTTAGCGCCAGGCCTGCAGGGCGTTATATAAATCTGAGTGGTGTGTTAGTGTGCGTGTGAAAGAGGAAAAGAGGGAGCATTCTGTGTACAAGCCGTATGCCCAACCTGATTGATCAAAAGATTACAGGGTATTCATGCACAAATTAGAGCAAATTCATTCAATGGCTTATTTGTTCTTTGTCGCGCGTGTGCGTGCGTGTGTGTGTGTGCGTGTGTGTGTGTGCGCGTGTGTGTGTGTGTGTGTGCGCGTGTGTGTGTGTGTGTGCGTGTGCGCGTGTGTGTGTGTGTGCGCGCGCAGAAAACGTGTGTATTTGTATTCAGCTCCACACTGACAGACTTTTTTTAATGTGAATTTTTTGGGACAGATGAATGTCAGCAGATCCATTATCCTTTATCTGAACTCCCCAGAGCAGAACGAGAGAGAGAATGGATGAGGGTGGTTGAGTAGGTGGATAAATGAATGGATGGATGGATGGATGAAAGTCAGTGTCCTATGACATACTCCTGTTAACTGTCGCTTTCTGTCCTTCATGAATTATTCACTGACAGATTCCTCACATGTCCTAGCTGCATTCTCCCCCATTAGAAAAGACTCTCCCTCACACTTCAAACTCTTTTATTTCTTTTTTTACACACTAAGTGAAGGACAATAATGGAATCTCATCAATACACTTACACCAGCATTGAACCTCACGGACTGTAACCATCCTTTAAAAAAGACATACATTTACTTTTCACCCTCTCCACTTTCCTTCAAGTGGTTGCAGGTGTTTTCAGAGTTCTGCATGAATACTTTTGTATCAATCTGTATTCTAGTTAATCTCTGGTGACCTATTTTTATGCAGTGTACCAGAAGACACAATGTTTGAGATGTTATGTGTAGTTTGTGTTATCATGAGTGTGATTGTTAAGTTAGAAGTTAAAGATTTCTATTTGCTTTTATTAATCTTATTTAAGAGCAGAAAGTACTTCTTGCAGAGATGCACGACAGCTTGAAATTTAAAGAGACAAAACACACATGACTCTTGTCTGCCAACTCTTACCACACAAGAACACACATGCGCACACTCACACGCATTAAGACAAAATTGCGTGCAAGCATTGGACATATGTATGTAAGCTGTTTTGCAACATGGGGAAGTTACAGTAAAAGGAGGGAAGTGTAGAAAGCATTAGTCACGAAAAATGCAAATGTGGGTCTTTTTTGTCATCATTTACTGTAATTTGCCAACACAACACTCGTCAACACTCTTGTTTCAAAGTTGGTCCAATTCAGGGCAGGATATATTGCAAAATATATTTCAAAATGCTGCAATTTAACAAAGGAAACAGAAATCTGTCAAGATAGGTCAAGCAGAAACAAAGGTATTTTGCTCTGTAAGGCAGGGGAGTGATTGGTGGAGAGGCTAAGCAGTATATTACTTTCTCTCAGAGGCATTCAATATCACTTTTCTGGTCAAATATTGTCAACTGTAATGTAGGAAGAACAACTTTCATGTCATGATGATGAACCTTTATCTTTAGTAACAGCTGTATTGGTGGGGCTGGTGTTGTGGTCCAGGATGCTGTACAGAGGGGAACGAGTGATGAACGATGCATCCAGAGAGAGAGAGAGAGAAGTAAAAAGAGATGGGCTGTTGGCCAACTGGGTTAGAGGTTTTATTGTTGATGTCCGCTTGGTTGCATAGAGACTACCTCAGACAAACACACACAGACCTGAGAGCATAACACTCGTGGTCAAACACAGTCTAGACAGCTTGACGCTTAGCTGTGTGCAAACTGAAATATGCATGGCGGGATATTTGTTAACTGCAAACACAATAAAGTTTGAAGATGCACTTTCAAAACATGAAAGAGGGCTGTTCATGCTAAACTAAGCTAATTTTATAGCAAATACTTGAATGTAAAAAGTGAAGACAGTTCAGATCAGTAGAAAAAACAGAAGAAGTACAAAAAGTAAAAGATTTTATATGATAAAAAGCTTATTATAGACGTATCTTGAAGCATGATTATCCTAGCTCCTGATTACCCTTGACATCCTATCCTTCTGGCAGCCCTGGGCACTGTTCTCACCTCCATACATTAGCAAGCTCACCAAACCTCCTCCACCTTTTAACCTTTTAACACATTTCACAGTTGCACCTTTTTACTGATTTAACATGCAAACACTGATCCACAGGGATTCATGCTAAAACACCTCAACACACGCACAAACAGATTGATATATGCACATGGCCCGACACTTTTGTATACTGTCAATGTTTGTAAGTCAACAATTTTTGCAAGAACAGAGTCAGGAGAAGCTACAGAGAGAAATAGGTAAAAACAGAGGAGGAAGAAAGGGAGGCAGAATGGGGCTCTCCATCATGCTGTCAGTAAGGTGCAGCTTTAGCGTTAGCAAGGAATAAAGAGTGTTTTTAAAAGGTGCTGCGAGGTGCAGCTAAGATGAGTCGGATAAATGACTTCTCTTTTTCATTCAAAGTGCCCAGCAAAGCCCACAGGGTCACCCTCTGTGTGTGTGTGTGTGTGTGTGTGTGCGTGTGTAAAAAGTGGATAAAGAGAGATCGTGGTTGCAAGCATGAGGGGAGAAAGTGTGACGTCGTGTTTGCCTCAGCCTTGAGTTTGCGCTTGAGAATGCATGCAAAAAGCCAGACTTTTGCCACGGCCGGCTGATGTTTTTGTTACTCCTGACACTTTAACATATGATGTTTTTCTGCCTGTTGCCCCTCCGCTTTCAGCGCTGAGTGGGAAAAGTAATGTAGTTCAGAGGGGGCATGTAAACTGGAACAATGGCTCAAAAATATTGAATAAAGAGTGAAAGGGAGCAGGGCTCTTAATGACAATAGGCCAGAGCTGGGGGTGAGGACTGATGATGTGGGGGGTTGGTTTGAATAGATAAATGATAGATCCTCACTGGTTAAATATTATCAGGCTTCTTTTTTCATGTAACCACCCCCCCTCCTGTCGCGGTATCACACAGAGAATGGTTAGATGAGGCTGGCTAATGATCTGCCCATCTGAGCCTTTCACTTTTTGTATTAGCCCATTTACTTACTGTGGAGACACTCCCCTCTCTGTGGGTTCACAACACAGATGGTTTGGGTCACCATAGTGACTGCACAGCTTTATTTCTATCAGTTCAATGTGCCTTCTGTGCTTTTTTTTTCACTTCTTGAAGTTTTGTTACAGATGAACTGCTGAATTCATATATAACTTGTATTTTCTGACAAAGTTGACATACAAGGGGAAAATTATTTCATTTATTCCTTATGAATCAAACTTTTTAAGTTCTGCAGATCTACTTGTTAGATATTTTTAATGAATTATTGAGTCAAATGTTTTTTTTCCTCTGAAATAGGAAAATTAGAATATTCCTTTCAGTGCATTCACACGAGTGTTTAAATGCATTTAAGTCACTGAAATCTAAAAAAAAGTTATACAAGTAAAATGTGAATGTATTTGTTTGACTTCCTTAGAATTAAAGTTTTGGTCTTTCTTTTTTGAGGTCCTTGGCGCATCTTCTTCAGGGAACTTCACCGTTTTGAAATCAGGATAATATCAAAAACAACAGAGATAAAATAATGGAGAATGATTTTCAGATCCCCTATGTGATGTTGGGGTATGATACAAGAACTTTAATGAGTAAAAATTACATCCAAAAGTCTGTCCATTGTATTTAAAGCCATGCATTGTGTTGGTTTACTTGGAGTTGTGTCAATGAGAGTGCAAGATTATGTAACCCTGTTAAACATTAGCACGGGCACTGCTCTGTGATAAGAATGTGTAAAGAGCAATGGATGTACATATTTGTCTGGATACTCCATATAATGCTGGTCATGTTCTTCCCCTTTTCCCCTGTGTGTTTGTTTTTGCATTTCTGCCTTAAATATCAAGGACAGGGTCCCAAGGCATACACTTTGACTTTGATATCAGCGTTCACAGTTGTTCTCTGGTCTTGTTCACTGTGCCTGTGGCTGAGCTAAGAAAAAAAACCTTTTGACTGCAGAAACAACCCAACACAATAAAAATGAGTTCTCTGATGAGACGCTTTTCACTGTCAGGGTCGTCCCCATATCTCAGATGAAGTTGACCCATACACACCTCGGGGACTTGTGGGTAAAGGCGGATGCCTCTCATCCAATTAACTCCTCTCTTTCATCCACATAAATATATATCTACACGCACACTGGGGCTGACGTGGGGTGTGTGTTTGTGTGTGTGTGTGTGTCGGGGGGGGGACAATGACGGAGAGGGTGAGAGGTGCCAGAGAAAAGAGGAGTCGCTGCTCCGTCTTACATTCCCTGTGTCTTGTTCTTTTGAAATGCTGATGACTCCTCCTCCCTCACCCTCATCACTCTGCTCCCTCCTCTTTTAATGTGGCAGAGTCATCCATTCCATTAACCCTCCTCCTCCTCCTGCCCCCCCCACTACCCCAGGTTGGACTGAGGCAGATCCCCCCCTATCTCTACCTCGCCCCTAACTCCCTCTAAAAGGCAGGGTAACAGGGGCCACAGTGGTGACGATGGCAGGGGCATTTGTCATGTTCCGAGCCACCGCAGTCTGTTGCTCTCCCCTGGGCCTTTGTTTGTCCCCCAGCTCTCAACTTGCTGGCTAAGCAGGGAGATTTCACATGTTTCATTAACGCCATAACCAGCTCTGCACTTTTCTACTCTGACACAGTCTCACTGCGTGTACAAACACAGATATAATAACAAAAAAAAGCAAAAGTAACACGCACATGTTCATAGGAGGGTGCAGCCAGTTTTTGTAAAATAAAAAGAGCAGGATGTACACATAGGCAGGCATGCACACAACCGTTTTAAAGACTGTGGACTGCACATCCAGCCTGCAGTTATCCAACCTCTGTGTGCTTCATGTGGCACACATTCAGTCTTCATACTAAGCACAACAATCGGTTGCCCTGCCTATCGTCGGTGTTGGGGGCACCACTCGAGTGGAGGTCGCCCTCAGAGGCGTTATAATGCTTTGGGCCGGGCACAAAAACACTGAGGGCAATCCACTTAAAGCGAACCACTAACACCCCCTCCTTCCACCTCCTCTCGTATCCCCTCCGGGCCACCCTGAGCATCACACTTCTGAATGGAAAACGGGAAATCGGCCCTCTGCAGCACTTGACAATCTAGAGAGAGAGAAAGCAGCGAGGGTGGGAGAGAGGAAAATACTGTGAAAGCGGAGAGAGAGGAGGGGGGGGGGGGGGGGGGATGTGAGTGATAGGGATGTTTTTTTCAACGCCTGGCACCCCAGACAGCAACGCATAAGAAATTTGTTAGAAGAAGATGAAACGACTTGCGCTCAGGCATCACAGACAGAATCAAAGCTTTAAAACTGTTTTGATGAAGATGACTTTTTTTCCCAACCGCTTCCTCATATTCTCACTTCATTTGACTTTTTGGTGAACTCTGACTTAAAGCCAGAAGTGCTAGGCTGCAGTCAAAGACCTGGATGTAGGAAATGGAAGGTATCAAACATAGAAAACAAGTAAAGCTTGTTTTTACGCAGTTGTTAAGTTGTAATTGCGTCAATGCCTGTCTGAGAAGGTTCTCAATCATCCAGTTCATGGTAACCCAACATTTCATCCAATTTCATCTGGACTTGGTTGAAGTTCCTGAAGATGGTTTTGATCCGAAAAGCTTCTTTAGTTCTACAGTCTGCAGAAGCCTGTTGTGTGCCTTTCTGAATGACTTCTGAACGCCATTCAAAATGTCTTCAAGAAGTTTAACCAACTTGAGTTGTCTTTTAGGGCGCACTCACACTAGGCAATGATATCCATGACGCTGTTTTGTTACGCCTTTGTCATCTCAAACAGATGCACAGGCTTCCCTTCCCATATTTGCTGTGATAAGAAGAGAAAACTGTAGAGTAGAAACACTGAGAAAGCCTGGATGGGTTGTAGGGGAGATCGGAAGATGGTGTTATCAGTGTTCTTAAATCATTTATTGTATGCCTATGTCTTACTGTGTTCTTTCTGCCCTTTAACCCTCAGGCATCAGTTTAATTTACTACCCTCTTAAGTCACTAAGGACAAAAATGTCCATGCCAAAAAACTGCTTTAAAAATAGAACAGATTGATATTTCGTTCCACTTTTTTTGCATAAATCTCTTAAACAACTTCTGCCCTGCTCAAAAATATAAAATATTGAATAATTATCAGGAATTTAACCCTTTAAATGCCAGTTTGTTTACATGATTCTGACATTTTTGTCCTTGGTGACTTAAGAGGGTAGTAAACATGTTCACAGTGTTCTATTGATATATTAAAAAAATTAAAATGTGCATCTCTCTTTGCACGAACACAGACAAAATAATGGCCAGATGAAGAGGTAAAATTTGACCAAATGGACAAAAATGACAAAAGTGATGCATGAGGGTTAATCAGTTAGGTGGATTGAAGATGTCCATGTTGTCACCCCTGACTTTATTGTACCTATGTACCAGTCCATAGTCAAATTATGTCCAACGTGTGAATGCAGCTGCGACTGTTTTGCACATAGTGAAGCTGCTTCATTCTGTTTTGTCTCGCATGTATGTTCTTGTTCTATGTTCTATGTACCACTCATTGGATGTTACTGTGAATACGTCCAATTACACATACAGTGTTACATGTCATGCTTCCTGAGACCCTGACACGTCCTACTGTGCGCAGGTTTTTTCTCCGTTCGGTCTCATCGTGCTACGCTGTCACCTTTTGTTTACACGAGATTAGTGCGAGGGCAAACGTAACCCAACTGCAGCTGGTGTTAACATTAGTAACTGGATGTTTCCACATACATAAATAGTTTCTCTCCCACTATGTTGCTGAGCAGAGGCGTCTGAATTTGAAAATTGAATGATCATTGCAGAGGAATTAAAAGTATTTTTTTCAAGGACATCATTTTTGACTTTGCAGTGCATTTTGTCTTTTCATGTGGACAAAAATGTTTCTGAGAATATATTTAACGGAGGAGGAAAACCTCAGTTTAAAAGAAATACCCTCTCTGCGTGTGGACTAGGCCTAAAAGTATTTAATTTTCTCTAATAGAAAATACCTGGCCAAAATGATATCTGTGAAAACAACTGCTCTGTGCTTTCTTTCATTGATTTGTTCATCTTATTATATAAAACCAATCTTTGAGTCTCTTCCAGCACTCCTGGTCACTCCTTGTCTCCGCATTTCAGTTTCTTTCCCTCTTAGCTTTCTTAATGGAATTAGCTGTGTGTCCATCCTGACCTACGAAACATCTCCCTGTTTCTGACAGCTAATAGGGGCCATTCCAAGTCCGGAATGACTGATATTGAGATATCCTTCCTCCAGGGTAACATCTATAGCAATTTCCCCTTGATTTGCTGAGTGACGGACTCGGTGCAAAGGAGCATAGACCCTAATGATCATTGCGCAGATGGAGCGTCTAACTCAAGGCCATAGAGTGTGTGTGGACGATTACAGGCCATACAATAAGCTACGTCTCCTCCCCCACTCCTCTCCCTCTGCTGAGGTATTTCCAGAATGCCGCCGGCCATGATGGATTTATGAGTGGGCCATACTTTGGTAAACACCGATGGTGGGCAGCTCTCCCCCTCCCTGTGATATAGTGAAGGTCCCCATAAAAAATAGGAAAACCAGGTTACGGCCACCATAGAGCAGGCCTGAACAATAAAAGGCTTTATGGGCAGATATGGGCCTGTACCATAAATGCTGGAATCTGCTGTCTGAGGGACATTAAAGGGATAATGACAAGGGGGAGGAAAGGGAGGGGAGGGGAGGGGAGGGGAGGGGAGGGGGGCTAGCTTTCACAAAATCCCTGCAGCCACTAGACTCTTTTTTAAGAAGACACACACACACCGAGGATCTGAAACACACCAGTGCAGAGATCTATAGAACAGTTTAACTTTGGGTCAGGCATTCTGTGTGTGTGTGTGTGTGTGTGTGTGTGTGTGTGTGTGTGTGTGTGTGTGTGTGTGTGTGTGTGTGTGTGTGTGTGTGTGTGTGTGTGTGTGTGTGTGTGTGTGTGTGTGTGTGTGTGTGTGTGTGTGTGTGTGTGTGTGTGTGTGTGTGTGTGTGTGTGTGTGTGTGTGTGTGTGTGTGTGTGTGTGTGTGTGTGTAGTAGATTGACAGAAAGGAAAGGTGGATGCGGTGGGGTGTTCGTCGATAACTGCAGCTTGTTCTCACATCGAAGGGTCGGGCCCTCATTACACGTTGGCTCGCTGTCGGGGAGCACAGCTGTTGGGTTTGGCTGGTGCTTTCTGTACGTGCTGCACAAAACCAGCTGTGCAAACAAACACACACATACACACACACACAGAAACTGTAATAGCAGCAAGGGGTAACAGAGACAGGTTGGTGGAGTTTCAGGTAGACTTAAAACAAACATGGACCATGGCGCACACACACAGGCACCCAGGGGAGATGAGTTCCTGGAAAGAGAGTGGCACAAGGATGTTGGCTGTTGGAACTATGCCAGTGGAGTGGGGGAGGACAGGATTATGTTTTCTAATACAATTGGGATAATGGTTTTGTCATGTAGACAGCATATTTTTACCCCACAGACCTGGACATCCTTGGGTAGGGGTTGGGGGGCTATGGGGGTTGTAAGGAAAGCACTTTTTACTGCTTCCTAACAGCCCTGATTGTACTAAGAAAGAAGCAGAGTGGGGGCAGTAAAAATAGTTTGACACCCTCAAGGTCCAGGCAGCAATCTCCTCTCCGCCCTCACCCATAAAACTCGTTGAATTCCCTTCCTAAAATCCCTCTCCACATCTTCCCCCCTGCTCTCCTCCAACTCTCAGATGGACTTTCGGTTCCAGTGTTGCTCCAAAACAAGGACGTTTAACACTCATTGCATCCCTTTAGTCTAAGCACTTAAATAACCAGCTACTCCTGCAGAGCATTCATGTATGAACGCTGTGGCATTCAGGACCTTCAGTCAGTTTGCCTGAATTTGATGAAGAGTCTTTCCTCTTCATGACAAATTTATGTACAAACACAGACATAATAACAAAAAAAAGCAAAAGTAACACGCACATGTTCATAGGAGGGAGCAGCCAGTTTTTGTAAAATAAAAAGAGCAGGATGTACACATAGGCAGGCATGCACACAACCGTTTTAAAGACTGTGGACTGCACATCCAGCCTGCAGTTAGAACAGCTGCCTTTTCTTGTGCATTAAGGCTTTAAATGTGATTTTTTGATCGAAAAGATGTCGCCCTTGAGCACCAGCATGAAACCAAAACAACTCACGCTGCATTGTTGTGTTAGCATGCTAATGCTAGTGATCTTTATTATGCTCGTATCTTCACACTGCATGTAAATTTACCTGAAATGAGCGTGATCTAGAAACACAGTTAAGCAGTGAGTACAGTATGTTATTCTTCTTTTCTCTAGTCCCTCAATTAAACAACTTTTAAACATGAGGGGAGGAGTCAGCCGGCCGTCCTGGCGATGTAAACAAAGTGAAGATAGGACTCTGAAAACTCTGAAAGCATCACAGACAGTGGGACTCGGGTGTTACACCCATTGTAGACAGTCATGACTCATAGAGTTATCTTCAGAGGATATACTTGATTTATATTACATTTAAAGTGTGAAAAATCACATAGAAAGCCTTTAAATTTAGTTATTTCTTTTTCAACTTTTATAATCCTAAAGATTCAGTTAAGACTTGTGACCACTCCCTTACATGATTGCACTGTAGATCTTAATTTATTTTGTGGCAAGTACATTTTTGCACAAAACATTTTATCCCAAGATCCATTAAAAAGTTTACATATAGCATAGGTGGAAAAACACTATAATCATCGTGTTAGCTTTAACTAACTTCAGTCCCTCTGCCAGCACCACACTGTTTTTTTTTGCTATTGTCACACGATAATTTGTTGTAAATCCCTTGATTGTATTTAGATCAATACTTCTTTTATGATTATTGTTGATTTTCGGCTGTATCAGAGGCAACACCCAACACCCATTGTTGCACTGTGATCAGTTTTCCCTCCCTGTGAGTGTAACAATACATTTATTTAATCACAGGTGCCTGGATGTACTCAAACATTTAAGGGTTCTAAAATGTAGGAAATCTTTGGGAAAAGTCATTTTTTTAGATCTGGTTCTCTTCCCTCCTCCTCTGTAACAAACAATGATCAACAATCTGTCACTGCGCTTATTCTATGCTATCACAGGGTATTACCCCAGAATGAATGCTTCCCCTTGGAGAAGAAAACAGAGCCTGGAAAAAATTTGCATTTTCTGACAGCCATTACTCAGATGGCTAATCCTGTCAAGGAATGTGTGGCTGCGCTATCAGTTCAAGCTAAGGGGTCACCACGGCCCAGGCCTGCACACTGAGCTCTTATCAGGAAGGGTAAACACACCAGGGTCTGCATTAAATAAGTGTCACGGTTGGTGGGGGCGGAGCAGGCGGAGCCCTCCTGCCAGGCTCCATGCAGATAATCCCTCTCAAAAACCTGTGTTGGTCAGACCCAGCTGTGGCCTGTGGCTCAGGTGTGAAAAGAAAGTGTGTGTGTGTGTGTGTGTGTGTGTGTGTGTCTGTGTGTGTGTGTGTGTGTGTGTGTGTGTGTGTGTGTGTGTGTGTGTGTGTGTGTGTGTGTGTGTGTGTGTGTGTGTGTGTGTGTGTGTGTGTGTGTGTGTGTGTGTGTGTGTGTGTGTGTGTGTGTGTGTGTGTGTGTGTGTGGGGTGGAGTGGGGGGGGTATTTCAGGCAGTGATGTAGGTGACAGCACAAGTAGGTCCATTTTGTTTTTAACCTTTAACACATTAGAGCAGATATATTGTTTTATGAATTTAACTTTTTCTACCCGTACAGGTTTTTTTCAGCTCAATGTTGCTAGTTTTGAAACAACACTTAAAACACTTAGAATTATCCCCTTACACAAGTACTGTTCTCATTAAATGAGCTACAATTGCAATACAAGTTGATCAGGAAAATTAAGACTAATGTATGAAAAGGTCGGGTAATTAGGTAATTGTTCCATTGGTCTCAGCAGGATTACTCAAATACTGCTTTTTGGATTAATCCTTCTACATGATTCGGTCAAATTGATGCAAAGACAAACATTATTAGCCACAAGTCCTCCCGTCTTACACACTGGAGCCAACCCTTATTTAATCCATTATATTTTTCCCTTTTCAAGATGTCGAGAAAGTGTCCTTGTGGACACTCTCTTGCTCCGTGCTGTGTGTGAAAAGGCAAGTCTGGACAATGCCTGGAGTTAACCTTTGAAAAAATGATGAAGTTCAGACACTGCCCGTGAATGATGTTGACCTTGTCGAGGTCATCTGAAGCAATGATCAAACATGTCTGATGTTTTCAGGGTCAGCTGACGTGAACGTTTACTTTTACTTGTGTCAAAGTGGGGGGAAAAGAATCAGGAAGATGCTCATACAAAGTAACATCTAATGGGTGATGGTCTCAACCTCTACCAATGAGTATGTATAGACAATGTCAGCCATCAGCTTAACTACAGATCACATGACAATGACAGGTCAGTGTTTCCCTGACAACATCCCAACATAAGAATGAGTGGATGTGTTTGTTGAATGCCAAGTTAATAGTGACTTTATACTTTCAGCAGTTTTGTTTGTAACACGTGGGTAAGAAAAGGGAAGCATGCTAACATCTCTATAGTTCTGCTGAGAAAGCTTTGGCATGGACTCAAACCTGGATGATGACACAGCTGCATGTTTGCGTAACAAGTTGCAACAATGTTGCATGGAATGTTGTAGAGTAAAGGTGGAGTAACATTTTATTAAAAGAGGTGGTGCAACTCTGAAGCAAAACAACTTCCTGTTCTGTATTCCAGCTGTTTGTACACTGTGAGAAAAGTTAAGTGTCAGTTACCGTAACTGGGATGACTTTGCCACTTTAGTTGCTTTATGTGTGCCGGCTGAACTGCGGCGCCTCTCTGGGCAGCTCTCGAGGAAAGTGTAATGGTGTTACTCTTGACTGTACAAGGTGGGAAACCTTGAATAATGTGGGATGAGAGCGAGCCAGAAAGGCGAATCCGAGTCAGCCAGTGGGTCACCAGGAGGTGAGGCTGCCTACTTCTCTGGGTTCAGGAAAAGTTCAGCTGCATAGCATTAGGCAAATGAGGGAGACAGGGCTGGGGGAGAGAAAATCTGAGGGTAGGGACTGATGAGAGCATGGGGGAAAGGGTCAAATTAGTTGGAAGGAGGAGTCCGAATAAATACAGAGAACATGGACCGGAGCTTCCAGGAAAAACGAGCGAGAGATCCAGTCTGGTGCAGCTCTCATTATGTCCATGAACTCGTGTAAAGATATGAGAGACTCATTACTGAGCTTGTATAACTTCATCATGTCCTCAGATGCATTCCTATTTAAAGCCCCCGCACCTAAATCTGAGGGAGGGCGGGGGGCTCCCCCTCCAACAGTCCCATGCAGGGCCCTGGTTTAGACAGAGGGAGATCCATGGTGACGTCCCTGAAGGGGTTAAACGTGGGAGGGGCCACGCATGAAAAGAGACTGATGAGGGTGGGAAGGAGGGAAAAAAAAGCAGAGTGGAGGAGGAGGAGCCAAAGCCCTCAGCTGCTGTGCCTTGTCACATTTTTTGCAGAACATGATAGCGGCTCGGTTTGGTGTGGGAAATGATTTAGGCTTCGCTCTACAAACACAAACAAGGCGGTGCTGCTGCGTGCTTCACCCGGACCTGGATATCTGAGAGCGGGCTGAGAGCGAGGGGGAAGCCGCTGGTTGGTGTGGCGCACGGAGGGAGACCGGTTCATTCACGGGGGCTGACAGGAGTCCACCCACTGCGGGCGCAGACGGGACAACCGAGCGAAACCCAAAGGACGAACTGCAGCTGGAATTTCCTCTGATATTTGTGCTTTCATCCCGTTTGAATATTTTTTCCCCGTTTTTTTCGACTCTGACTTGGGGGATTTGTGTCCTCTTGTCTGGGATTGTATCGGTTTATTTAGTCTTTATGGTGTGGATATAGCCTGAAATGTTGCTCTCTGTTTGAGAAAGGCCGATATATTACGCTCAAGTTATCAGGGTCGTTTTCGGTGTATTTTTGTGTGCATATTATTTCATTGGACACCATGCAGACTGAGTTTTACAATAACGTTTCTGAACTGAGCGCGGCCGATGAGGATTAATCAGACACCGATTGACTCCACGGGTTCGTTTCGATCAATACAGCGCAATAATAAGATGCCAAATGTTCAAATGTCCCCGCTGTGTTCGGATCTACCACTTTTCCTTTGATTTTAATGCAGTTTCGCCCCCGTTCTGCCTCCTCCGTTTCTCCCTCCTCCGGTGGCGAGCTGAAAATCCCTGCGTGCGCCACAATAGTTCGTTTTTGGACAATAATCCCTGATTTACGCCCTGCTCCGTATGATGTACGAGAGCGTGGACGTTGTGGGACTGAATCCCAGCCCAAACCCGTTTTTAATGATGGATTACTACAACCAGAGCAGAGGATGTTTGATCCCAGAGAAGGGACTGGTGCCCGGAGCGCCCCATCCCTACAGCACGTCCATCAGGAACCAACACTGGAACGGCTCCAATCACTGTAGGTGCTTTCCTGCCTCTTCAACTTCATTCCCCATTCTCCTAAACTTAAATTCTCCATGTTCGTGTGTGTGTATGTTTTAACAGATCAGATTTATGGTTAAGTTGCATTTAGTTTTTATGTCGCGCTGAAGGCTATATGTGCGCAAATAATCGTTGTTATACGGCATTTAATGTTGTGTTCCCAGCCTGTTTTATCTGAATAATTTAGACCCCTTAATATGTGCCAAACAGCGTTGCATGCTCCCACCATCACTGAGCCTCATAACTGCATTATATATACTTGACCCACTTTTGGCTCTCTGTTTCCTGCCTCACCGTGCGCCCATGGTCTGGGTGTTTTTTTTCCGAAACATCGCAGAGGCTGCAGCGCTTTGATCAAGGCCACGTTCCCGGACGCTTTTAAATAAAATTAAAAAAATTGCTTGATTATGCAGATGCTACAAACAAGGTTTTCCAAGGCCACGCTGATGATAATCAGATCAAACTTTCCTGCCAATGTTATCCCTCTGGTAATCTGGATCGCTTCGCCCACAGGCCACAGTTCCTCAGCAGCTCGGCCCAAGACAATCCTGTCTGTTTTATACCAAATAAGGCCATTTCTGAAAAATAATATGTTTGAGACCAATGGATAATACAGTATTTAGTAGGTATGGCTTGGAGGATATTTGCAACAATGCATGCTCCAAGCATCAAACACATCATGTTTAATGTTTAAATCACACATTCGTCTTATTAACTAGATGTTTTTGTCAGAAAAGGCATCAAAATATTATTTAAATTCTGAAAATTGCCACCTAAAACAAATATTTCTATGCTCCTGTGCCAAGTGGATGACAGCTTTCCTGCCATGTCTTAAAATAGCCAACCAGCCTCTGATGCTGCTTTGAAAATCACAAAGACTTAGTTTGGATATATTCTGTATGTGCACGTGTTTGGCATAGGTGGTTCATCTGGGTTGATAATTCACCAACAGCCATGTGGGATTTTGCTTCATTGATACGCTATCTGCTGCAATAAGAGAGAGTTTTATTGCAACAGCAGAGTGTCACAGAGGCTCTTCCCTTTCTTTACCTCAAAGGAGCTGCACTGCACAAAGCTCTGGTGGGCCTTTTTTTGAAGGGATGGCTCTGTTGTCTTTCACAGCTGAAGGAGTGTAAAAGGCAGGAATCTCCACAGGCTCTGAAGGGCCAATTTCCTCCTTGTCTCTAGACTATAGAAACACATTACAAAGAGAAATTTTAGTAGGAATTTCTTATGTTTGGCAGCTACAACAAAAGCAATCAAAATTGTTTATTTTTCGCACTGGAGTCTTTCCTCCGCTCTCATATTGTAACTGCTTGTTTTTTTCCAGGTCAGATAAGATTAGAAATTCCTCCTGACTTTAAAAAACACAACTCCTTACATTTTTTCAAAGCAGATAAACAATGCGCTTGATACTATTTTATCGTACTGACCCACTAAAGCGCTGTAGTGGCAGCATTGATTCAAACCATGTGAGCTCGTCTGAGGGGGATGATGGGGGTTTGGCCCAGGAAGAGACCTCTGATCCCTTACTCGACTCCACATTGTGTTGCTCAAACTGAGTACTTGCAGGGGTGCTGTGTGTGAGAGTGGGTGGGGGGGAAGCATAGCCGCTCTTTGCCTTACTGCTTGAATGTAATAAAAAATTTAGTACACAACCAGGGAGCAGTGGGAGGGGGGTTTAGAGGAGAGAGAGGCGCAACATCCGTTAGTGTCATCGCATGGCCCGGAGGCTTATTGGATCATCGCTGTAGAAAACAAAACACAGCAAGATTTCTTTTTTCTCCTGCAGGTCTTAAGCAGGAATCCAAAAGCAGTCCGTCTCTGCACGAGACAATTCCAAAAACATCTGCCTGGTGTGTCTTTTCCGAACTTTTATGAACACAAACTTCACAGACAGTAGTCCCATGGTATGTTATCCTCTGCACGTGGGTTAAGAAACCGATTGCTGCTGGAGCTAAACATGTTCTTACCCCTTCAGTGTGTGTTTTTTTTTCCCCTTTTTGGGCCTCTGTTTTTTTTAAGCCTCTCCAAATTGGGTCTAACTTTTCATTACAGGCTCTACAGAAGAGCTCTCTAGTTCTAAGAGCATACTCAATGGCATCTCCTGGACCCGTTAAGTGGCCGGACACAAGACCAGATCATAAAGACCCTTTATCCCTTATGTTAGTGTTCTTAAAATATACAGCAAAGGTAGTTGTTTGACTCTCTGAAAGCGTCTTATGATCTGATTATTTTCAGAACAATAATGCAGAATCTTTATGCTAAAAAGTCTGTGCGCTAAATGATCTTGATTTCTTACTGAGTGCCTGTCAGAATCTTTACAGCAATTATGGGCTCATGCATGAAAAGAATGTGCATGGCCTTGTTCACATGACTGTCACACACTAAAAAAAAAAAAATGGGGAGCATGGGGTGGGCTCAAATGCTCACCAGCCCATACGCTTCTTTGCTCTTTGTTTTTTTTTCTCAGGCTGTCCACGGTACGAAAGAAATCAGTCACCAGGGATTTCTATTGAGAGTAGACGAGGCAGAGAGTTTGTCCTCTGAAGGCAGGGCCTGCTACTACTGGACACGAACACTGTGTCTGAGGGGCAAGTGACTGGCAGCTTAATCTGACTCATGTGGTATTTAAGTGCGGAAGTCCTTTTTGCCTAGCAGGAGACAAGGCCCAAGAAAAAACAGATGGTTTTTTATGGTTTTTACACAGCAAAGGCCTGTAAGAGCGGGAGCAATTTGAAGCGATTTGGGGGGGGGGGTTCAAATTGATTTATTTTAAAGAGAAAAAACATGAAAGTCTGAGCTTTGCTACTCATGTGGTTTCTCTTTTGACTTTCAGAGAGGCTGCTGCACCTGACAACGCAGCAAGAGCGTCCCATTCATTTGTGCTGGTTGTAAAACATGGACAACTGTTTGTGATGTGTTTAGACTTTGTGCAGGCCTGTAAATTGGTGATGGCCTTGTGAAAGGACTGTGACTATCACTTCCTCCTCCATTTATTTGTGTATGCAGACTTATTTTTGGCATGAGTGTGCTGAGAATTGGGAAAAGCCCGAACAAGAGAATCTGGCTGGAGTACTGTCGGATATACAATCCCCTGACGTAAACAGCTGGAGCAGAGGTCATCAAATGAAGTATCAAATCTATTCTCCTGATCAATCCACCCCTCATTTCCCAGTAAAGCTGCCTAAATAACCAGTAAAATTATGGTTTTGGACTTCAGCTCAGTTCAGTTCTCTTGGTTTTCAGTTCTCCTGAATTGCAGCTTTTGTGCCTGATTCTTATATTTCCTTGCTTTTTTCCCCTCCATTCAACTGCGACCTTTCATGGACAGGCTGATGAGAAATTAGGCCTTTCCTTATAAAGATGGGTTTATCATACCTTAATGAGACTGGCAAGATAAATTGACAGCATTGAGACGAGGTCCTCTCTAGCTGTTCATCCGGGGAGAGGTAGCGTCATGTAGGCTCCTTATTGCATCACATCTAACTAACCCCTTTTAGCCAACAGTGACAGTGATTTAGTGAGAGTGTGTGTACATTTGGAAGCGAGAGAGATCAGTATGTCCACAGAAACCTGCCTGCTTTCACCTTCAGGTGCACATCAGTAACACATTTTGTCATAGAGGTATGTTTGTAATGGAACAGAGGTGAAGGAAGTTCAGCGGTGTTGCTGTCGCCCTCCCAGGAAAACCCTGCAGGGCAGCCTTTCACAATCTGCCATCACTTCTTCCCTAAAACACCACCTTGCTGCCAACCTTCAAAGTTGTTTCGACCCCTTTTAATGTGATCTGTCATTTACTAAAAAGAGATGCCCTCAGAAAGGGATCACTGGGCCAAGACGTTTACAAGGAGTGGTAGAAACAACAAGCCCGACATTTCACTTCACGTTTTCTTTACAGTAAGGTGTGGTCCATCACCTTGAACATAACCAGAGAACAAGCTTTTAAATACACAAACAATGTGACAGCTGACAGGCAACCTCTTTTTCTTTCCTCGGGCTGTAAAATTGCGGCGTCATTCTGTTTTGAGTATGTCAGAAATTCTGCATATTTAGTCCTTGTGTGTGAACGCACGCCATCGCCCACCAACGGGGCCCCAGCTTGTTTGTAGAGAGAATTAGCCGGAGGCATCAGTCAAAGTGTACCGTACACCGGTTTTGGTTTGACGCTAAATCCCCAAACAAGGGCTGGTGTACTTTTGCAAAGCCCTGTTTGATGAGCAAAGCAGCGCAGACAAAAGACCAAGGCAGTGTCATTGATTCATCAGAGCTCAAAGAAAGGCAGCTGATTCCAGACATTGTGACATAGGGACCGTAATCTCACCATCATTAATTACAGTCTCCCCTGTGTCTGTCCTGTTTAATACACACACACACACACACACACACAGGGGGGTGAGAGGGAGATCGAAACTGTTCAGGTTAAAGGGAGGTTCCACACGCTCTAAAATATTCATAGCTTCTTCATTTAAATCAATTCAGCTC
>NC_089215.1:21843340-21853340 GCF_963930695.1 Labrus bergylta | reverse complement strand
AATCAAGCAGCGGCTTCATCTCAGAGAGACATATTGATAAGCAGATACATCATTTGGCCCCTTGGAGAAACTGGTTGGCATAGCAATCCCAAGACATTATATCTCAACACAAATGTTACTGCTGGAAATGCCCATACCCACAACTCATAATTTAAAAGATGTGTTAAGAAAATTTCAGAATGGGGCTCCGTTCAGGTTCAGGTGACTTTATTTGTACCCTTCCGTAGGTAGATTTGTTTGCAGCCTGCAAGATCGACATCCATCATGACACACAGATTACAAGCAGATGTAACAATGAACAACACATTAAGGAGAAAGAGAAGTATTCAAACTGTTGGCTGAGTGGTTAGTTTCACTCCCCATGTACAGAGGCTGTAGTCCTCGAAGAGGTGGCCCTGGTTTTAATCCAACCTGTGGCTTCTCTCTCTCTCTCTCTCTCTCTCTCTCTCTCTCTCTCTCTCTCTCTCTCTCTCTGTCTCTGATTTTTCGACTCAATGAACTGTCCCATCTCCCAAATAAAGACAGAAAAAAAATCTTTAAAAAAAAAAAGATTATTTCAGAATGTGGTACAAACAAAAAACTAGTGACTGTAATTTCAGCCAAAGCAAGCAAATATTAGAAATCTCTGGGTTTTTTTTAAACCAAAATAACTGCACATTTTTTAAATCGCACAAGCACTGGAGGGGTTTATGTATCCGCCAAGTCTACTGGAAAGGCTATCCTGAAGGAAAAAAAATCTAGGAGCATACCAGTAGAGGGGGAAGAATTATTGCCTGGATTGCAAAACTTTAAAGAGGCCAGGGGTCGGTTGTCTCTGATTAACCCTATGTTGTTTGTATTGACCATCATTCTTTCTCCGTAGAAGCAGTTGTCTAACCTTTGTTGGGACCTGTTGAGTCTTATCTGGCCCATTGTTAGAGACACAGAGAGGGAGATAGAGTGACTCGATAGATGTTACAATAATCAACAAAACTCTTATTGCTACTTCTTGTGAATACAGGTTTTATTTCGGAGATGATTCACTGAGGTAAAGCCCCTCAGTATAACCCCTAATCTATGAATGAAACACATAAATGTCTGTATATTCTTGACCCCCTGCAAGCCTGCATGTTCCTTTAGATTTTGGGAAAAAGAATTGGCTGATGGGTAACTATGCAGCTCTGCAGCGTTTAGAGCTGAGAGGGCTCATTCTGTTGTTCCACTGGATTTTTAACAGTAACCTGAGGAAGGCATTTTTTGAATTGTAGACCCAAAAGAAGGGAGGAGCACACTCGTGCATTTGCTTTGGTTTGGCCAAAGTCTAAAAGTCTTCAAGTGATTGTCTCAGTGCTTCACCATCTGCAAATACACTGCTGTTTATTGCGCCAAAAGATAACTGTGATCAAAGAGGAAGCCTCCTTTGTGCTCTGTGAAGATAAAATCAGAAGACTAGGACCCCTCTGACAGCTCTGCTCCCCCCCCCCTCTCTGTTTCTGCTCCAGCCACAGAGCAGACTAATGGAAAAAGTGACACACTCTGAGTTGTTGCACCTGTGTAGTACCTGGTGACTGACCCTCTTAACTTGTAGCTCTGCTTTTCTGTGCCACTACCGCCCTGATGTGACACTTCATTCTGCCCTCGTGCCATACGTGGGAAACCTCTGCACAGTGCCACTGTCACTGTGGCGGTCCCACAATAGGGCTGGATTATTCTGTCTGGGCTGTCAGCACCTCTCAGCTGAAAGAGGGAGGGAATGGGAGAGATCTCAGTCACCAGAAAGGGGAGGGGGGTGGGGGCTGGTTTTTTCAAACAATAATCTCTGTGGAGTTTTCAGGGGCTTTAATGTCATTTTTGGCCGCTGGATTTTTTTGCCCTTTTCGCCTGTGAACAAAAAGTTGTGCAGAGTGAGAGAGGAGGAGGAATAGAGTCGAGGAAATAAGTGAAGGGGGAGACAACAGACAAACAGGAAAGACAGATTTGTGTGGGGATGTTGGCTGGGTGACTGATATTATTAGTGTTCTAGTGCAACTGATTGAGGCTTGGCCTGCATCCAGTGGCTGCCGACAGGCCAGTGTTGGCAAAGTGAGTTTGGTACAGGCTGACCTATATCCCTGTCCTATTTAGCACATGACAACGTTTGTCTTTTATCTTACCCATCTCTTTATCCACCCCTACCCCCTTATTTCATTGCTCTTAGTTTCCAGCAGATCGATTCATTTCTTGAATGTGCGCGTCCTAGTAAACCTCTGCCCACCGTCCAGCCTCATCAGGTTTCCATTGTGTTGAAATCTCGCTGAGTCTCTCAACCAATGAAAGCATTAAACTATCAGGGCAGATAAATGACATCTTTAGCCCGCTGGTGCTTTTTGACTTAGTACATTGCGTGCAATCCACATGGCTGCCCAAATTCACTCCTTCTGGCTACCAGCTAGAGTGGCAACACTAATCTCCTCCTTGCCAGTGTGAATTATGGATTGGATGTAATGCAGTGATTAGACACACGCACCTACACACATGTCCCAGCTACAGCTAGGTTTCCCCCTCTGCAATGAAAAAAAGGGGTTTCCCTCAACCTCACCTGGCCACCCAGCCTCGTCTTCACCCGCACAGCTCACCTCTAATCAAACTCCACCACTACATACATCCTGAAGCTAGCACAATCCGCTCTCACTCATTTGGCGCTAAAGCTTTTCATGGCTGTAATCTCCAACAGCAGGAAGAGATGCATGGGAATCTTGGTCAGCTGACTCTAAAGAGAGAGGGAAGGATGATGGAGGCAACTAGCCCACCCTTCCATCTCTTATGCAAAGCCTGCTGGGATGCTCCTCGGGCTTGACATAACCCAACCCCACCTGCCCTCGTTGCTCAGCGGGAATCTCCATCACTGGCTTTCCCCTGAGCTGGCCTACTTGAGACTGTTTGATCTCATTGTAGAAGCAGGCAATCTCGCCCGCAGCCCGGCAGGCAGAGAGCTCCTTGATGCGGAGGGGTTGGGGAGGTGGAGCAGGCTTCAGTGGAGAGGCTTAATAACTGTATTAACATCGATGGCTCCCCCAGGACCTACGCCTACACAGCGGTGGTTGAGGGTAAAGCTGCCTTCTTACGCTCTAACTGCCCTAATTTACTCTTTTCAGCTCCGCTTTTTGAATTCAGTATGATTTATAAATCAAGATTTATTAGTGTAACAAAATAACCAGTTAATCTTTCTCTTTCTTCATCACACTCTTTCATGTCACATTTCTATTTTTTTCACTCTGCTTCATGTAAGTTTCTCTCTCCTCATCTTCCCACTTGATCTTTTTCTCTGCTTTTTCATATGCTTAATTACACCTGACTGTTTATTTATTCACAACAGATTGACATTATGCCTTCCTTCTCATCGCATTAAAGCAGATTTTCTATATTACAATCAGCTCTGAATTAATAGTACTGCGATCTATCATCACCTGTGTGTGTCACTATTCACAAAAGTTCCCCTCATCTCTTGAATAAACCATAGGAAACTGTTAAATAATGAATTGGTCCAACTTAGCTTAATGGACAGAGTTAACTGGGAAAGGCGTGCGTTCCTCCTTGCAGAGGAACTGCGTCGCAATAAATGGCAACCAGTCCCCCCTCCCACAGGTCACAATGAGGCCCAGGTCACACAGCAGAGGGAGATGGAGCAGTCGACAAAGGGCAGCCGGGGTTAACTGGACCCTAGAGGGGTGGAGGAGGACAGGAGGGGGGAGTGGGAGCGTTTACACCAGTTCACCTGAGGGCTCAGCTCAGGTTACTTCCACTTATTGTTGTTGGCAGGTCTGCTTACTAATGTGTGCATAGTCAACAAGCTTGTCTAAGGGCTATAACATACCATTCTTTTTCCTTTGAAATGAATCAAAAGATATTAAAAAAAAAAAAAATCAATCATTCATCCTTGAAATGTCAAACATTTCCAGAGCCAAAATTACAAACGAACATTTGAAATTGAACGACTTTTCATTTACAAATTTAAAGAATACAGCAAATCTTTACCTCTAAGAAGTTGGAACAAGTGATTTTTTTACAATTATGCTGATGAAATATAATCAAAACAATTCAGGGATTTGCAAAATAGTCGCACTTATTTTATAATTTTCAAACATAACTGTTGAATCTATACATGTACAGTATGTGCATCCAAACATTTTTTTTTACTGGAACTATTCACACCTGCACTCCAAGATGGAGCAGGCATGCTTAACTGTATAGGACATTCTTAGATGTTCTATGTGCCAGACCCAAACTCTGGTAATACCTTTTAGAAAATTGCATGTGCATTAGTCAAAAACATTAGTATGTAGGTTTAAATCTCTGCTGACAAAATCAACAAGCAGGGCATGTTTTTGCACTGTGACTATGTCTGCAGATGCTGCTGTTTCAGTGAACAACAGTGGACCCAAACTCTGGATTGTATCAAATGTTGTATTATATGTAAAATATTGGATTTTGTACATTGTAGCCAGAAAATGGCAATGTCTCACTTGCACCAGTTTACTGACTGGTGGGCATCCATATCACAGGAAATGGTGTGTGTGTGTGTGTGTGTGTGTGTCTGTGTGTGTGTGTGTGTGTGTGTGTGTGTGTGTCTGTGTGTGTGTGTCGTGATCAAATGGCTCCCCCCAGGCTACACTAAAAGGTCAGGGATCCATGCAGGAAATTAGTGTCTGTGGAGGGACAGACAACACACATACACAGTCACACACAGAGAGAAGTGAAAAGCACAACCCAAACTCGAGGAAGCTAAACATGTCCTTCATTAAATTCGACTAATATCCCACTGCGCTCCCTCGATGACTGCCTGATCTCATCAGCCATTTTTCCTAAACACGGAGCTAACTTAACCTCCTGGTGCGATTGACAAGCACCTATTGTTTTTACATTATTATTTTATTTTTTTTGCTGACTTTAAAGAAAAATGAGCCTGCACCAATCCCCCCCACCCAAGTTTCATTCAAGTTTCTGACAAAGCAGACCCCAGACACTTTGCATCAGACAGCTGAATCGAATGTGCCATTTGTCATCATCAGTAGGCACTAGCAAGAGAGCAGATGAAGGAAACTGTGTTTTAAGGTAAAAGTCTGATCTTTGTTTAAAAAAAAAAAAAAAAAAAAATGTAGGTAAGGTGTGCAGATGTGTTGCTGTGTTGTCTACAAAATCAAACTATATTTGTATGAGCGATGGGCCGTCAGAGTGGTTGCTTTGTTTCCAATCAATGTGCAATTAACTTGTTTTCCTCTGCGTCTGGCTATTCTAAATATGTCAGCTGTCTCCTTGGGGTCTTTAGACCATCTTAACCCCTGTGCTGACCTAGTAACCCCTTCGAGTCCCAGCACCATTGAGCACTTTAACAGAATAGTGACAAGATAATAGCATGCTTGCTGTATCTTCTAACTCTACGCCTATGCAAATACCTCCACTTACATCCCCGATAATATGCTTTCAACTTCAAACCCCTGACATTGGCAAGTTAAGCTAATTTATGAAGGAAGCTGTCGTCATTATGGGTTTCATGTACAGTAGAGGAATGCATTCTTTGCCTGCCGAGGCTTGACAGCGGAGGTAAATTACAAGTGAGTTTAACTATTAGCTGTAACTCTTGTTGACGAGTACGAGAGATGACAAAGCTAAATAGATGCTTCAGTTTTAATAGAAACGTCACATTATTATGTAGCATCTCTGAACACACGCATACATGCTGCACTCTTGACCTCTCCTCCACTTCCACAGTGTCGTGCTCCAACTCTGAAGTTGAAAAGATCAAACTCTTGTAATCTATTCCCCTGTGATTGACTATTTGTTGTCCACAGAGAGGGGGGAGAACATGAGTCGAGAGAGGAGGTTTAACATGACAAAGCCGGTCCCTGGTGATCCTCCTCTTCTCCTCCCTAGATCCGCTTCTCTTCTCCTCTTGATCCCTTGTTCCTCTTTTTTTTTTTTTCTCCTCCTCCTCCTGGCCCCTGTTAGTCCACTTCAGCCCCTTAATGCAAATAACCCTTTGCACCGTCCATATTTATGACCCGCTTCCTCCACTTCTAAATATGCGCTTAAGAACTGAAGGGCCAGTCACATTGGATTAGTGAGTATCAATGGGCAGATAACCTCTCTGTTAGAGTTAGTGAAGAGCAAACACTCGAGCACAAGCATTCACAAAGGTCTTTTGGCCTTCAAACACTGTGTGTGGCACTCAGCTCAATAAAGATAAATGGGCTCTGGTTAATATGTATGGATGTGATTTCAGCTGAGGTTGATAAAATCGTGGTGAATATAATGCATTTAAAGCATCTCCTCAAATGCTGAAGACGGAAATGTGTTAATAGACCTCAGAATAATTTAAGACCTCTGGAATGTGTCTCTGCAAAGTAAAAATGCATAAATTATATTCAAGTTAGTGCCTCAATAAGTATACACCAAAATCTAAGTGAAACTCCACATTCTAGTTCTTAGAAACGTAGTCCAAAAAACATCTTGTTTGCCCGTTAGACTATATTTTCAAAAACTGTGGGCGTGGCTTATAACACTTGATTGACATCTCCCTGGTTCTGCACACAGCATAGAAGTATTAGACAATCAGATGAACAACATGTTTGTGTGGTTAGCTAATTTTCAGGCCTGTTGGAAATATGACATTCATTTAAATTGGTTACAGAATGGAAACTAACGTAGACCTTTGTTATCCATGTCATTGTTGGCAGTTAACATACACATGCTGTGTTAGCCGAGTTCCCCCTGTTTGTCTGCTAAGCTGTGAAGTCCCCCTACTGATGCTCAGAACCATGAGCAAAAGAGCATCATTAACTTAGCTAAAGAAAAATAGCGCTGTAAAAGAGCGACATTTTAACTTTAACTTAAATTGGATAACTTTATTAATTTATTTGTTAAACATCAACGCTTTTATGACATTAAAACAAAGTACAAGGAAAGTCCTATACAATCTGTCATTTGGATTGAAAATGTTATTTCTAATACTGTATAGACGCTTAAATTTATGTGTATAAAACCCCATATTATTTTTAAGACTGATTTGGAAAACCTTTCAACTATAACATTTGTAAAACCTGCACTTTGGTTCTCATAAAGTCTTTTCTTCAATTATGTTTATTTATTGTCCAGCAACTGTCTTCTTCTGATACCTTTAAGGTCACAGGAATAATTCCACGCCTCTGACCCTCTGACTTCTTATTACTGGCTGCTTGTAATGTGGACGACCCTGGATTTTACGGGGATGGAGGGAATTGAAGCTTATTTGGCAGTGGCACTCATTCTAAGTGGCTGTGAAAAAAGAGCACCAGCCAGACAACTAAAGCGGTAACCTTTAAAAGGCTTTTGTTAGACCGCACACTCAGTTCCTGGATGAGCTTTAACTATTACTTTGGCACCCTCCTGCCTACTTGTATGCATGAGTGCTGTTTGTTATCACAGAAGGAGAAAAAAAGCACGCACACAGTCACCCAATCACGCACAATTCTATAATTAACCGATGCAGGCACTCTGTAAAAGAGAGGCTTAATGTTTCATGAAGCCGTTTTCACAGTCAGAGCGGGGGCATTAAAGAGCAGTTTGTAAGAGGCTGTGGTTTGACTTGTGCGTTCGTGCTATGATCCAATGATGACCTTGATCTTGAATCATGCGTCGTACCACAGCTGTAAGTCAGTCCAGGGAGGGTGTATTAGTTCATATTGAGAGAGTTTACAAAGGGCGTGCTCTGTGGTTACACCTGCTCTCTTTCCCACAGTGAAGAGCGTGTCAAGAAATAAACATGCCGGCAGTCACAGCTTTTATTTTGAGGTTTTGAACTGTTTGTTTTGCATGTCACAGGCCTTCTCCAATCCTGTCCTTTAGCGTAGCTCTTCTTTTTTTCCCTCTCCTCTCTATCTTTTAATCTTCCCTTGTTTCTCTGCCAGCCCCTGCTCGTTCTCTTAATGTGGGTCAGTGATGTCTCTCAGTTGATAGCTTTAAGATGCGGCATGTGTGTGATCAGCTCCTAAGGATAAATACATGTTCAATGGTGGATGCACTGTGGACAAACTTTGCCTGTAACTGAAATTTGGAATTCAGAAAAGGCTTGCTGATCTTAAACTTGCTTTCCCCATTAAGGTGCACTTCTTGTCTTTTGATTGTGAGTTATGAAGCTCACACACAAACAAGTAGAGGTCATTTGAAAGCCAAAATCAAAATGAACCAGCACACACACATTTTTGTAATTCTTACACACACTACTACATTAGATATCATGTTTTCATGCCCACAGCATAGAACGACATGTGTGTGAGACCGCACAAACACAGCGCTCTGCCTGTCCACATCCCAGCATCCACTGGCCAACACAGTCTGCCTTTTTTTTTTCACCCCATGTGCCCACCACTGTGTCCCACACCATCAGCTCATGCCAAATATCTCCGGTCACCCTGGGGCAAGTGCCAACTTGCATAGTCCTACTGTCAGTCAGCAGGCACAGACAGCTGCTGGGTAGAGTTACAGCGTGTTACTCGAGGTTGCCGGGGAGCGTTGTTGCCAGGGAAATTGCGCTGAAAAATAGTTGTATCAAAAGCCTATTTTTGTTTACTGCACATTTATATCTGACAAAAATGGAGTGCACCCATAATTTCACACACTTTGGGATGCTCTTCGGGTTCATTATTTGTTAGAACACTCACAATTAACTCAGCCAAAGGTTAGCATGTGGCTGCAGCTCAGCTACTATGGTTAGGAATAGGATGAGGCTGCTGATCCAAGTCTTAATTCCCTGTAGACCTCACCTTTGCCATCTGCTGCATCCCCTGCCACCGCCTCCTCCCCTATGCCTCCCCCGCACTCTAGTTTGTCCACACATGTTCTCAGTTGCGTCTCCATTTGCCGGGGCAGCGGTGATAGGAAAACCTGGTGTGTTGTTATTTCAGAGGCCTGGCAGCATGGAGAGGGAAGTTATCTTGGGCCCCTGGAGAAGGGGGCTTAGGAACATGGTGGGGGCCACTGGGTTGATAAAAACCAGACCTGGCTTAGACAAGAACATGCAGACATTCACACGCACAGTGTGTCCTCTACATGCATGCAGCATATAACAGGCAACACTGACAGATGCACCCATCTCTCTTGCATTTGCTGTGTTCCCAAAGTAATCAAACTACAGAAAGGGAACGCATACATGTATTACTCACTAAGATATAAAGACACAATATGGTGCCCTCCTCACGAAACACAACCTGGTGTTTTCCCAACTCCTGGCCCAACATGTCCTGGTGTTGAGGAGGGATCATCATAACATCCAAGAAACCCTTCCTACTTTGCACCGCTTGCCCTTCGGCCTCTGCCCGGACCCCCATCTATCACTCATGCATGTGTGTGTTTTTCTTGCAGTAACATGCTAGACAGTAAGGGGAGGTATTTGGCCCCAATTTGGATTTTGAACTACTCATCAAAAACTGCATCTTAGAGCCACTGTAGCCTTCAAAAGTAAAGCACGGTCATGTAACATCTCAAGCTGTCACATCAAATTTTGCTCTTTCTGCAAAAATCGAATATCTGCAGTGGTTGCAAAACAGCAGGCTGTCATTTCTCTGAAATGTGCACCACAACATGCACTCCTTAGTGACTCCTTGTGGCACCCCCTGCAGAAAACTATATTGAAAACAGATTATTTTCTCAGTTTAATCTATGCTTATCATTTCCTTGCATTAAGAGCGTCATGGTGTGAGTATACTGAACAAATAAAAATGTATTATAACTCTGTCAAAAGCCACACATCATGCCAGACCTCAATTTTTCCTAAAGTGGTGTTATTGCACAACTCTGTGACTGCAGCAAGTATGATCCCATTATTTTGCTTGGAATTCTTGGAGACTCATTAATAGTGACGGCACCCTGTATCTCCATACACTCCCCTTATTTCTCCCACTCTTTCTTCCCCCTTTAGTCCC
The DNA here is from genome assembly GCF_963930695.1 of Labrus bergylta. Lineage (NCBI taxonomy): Eukaryota > Metazoa > Chordata > Actinopteri > Labriformes > Labridae > Labrus > Labrus bergylta. Next base: position 21,843,426 of record NC_089215.1, on the reverse strand, counting down.
CTCTTACTCATACTAGATCTATACTGAGAAGCACACTGCAAGCTAGACATGCAGCAGCTTAGGTGCAGCACAACCAGGCAGGGAGC
>NC_089215.1:21760840-21840840 GCF_963930695.1 Labrus bergylta | reverse complement strand
TTTAATGCCTTGTAGGTGTCAGACAAGGTGATTTACAGCATGCAGACTGGAAGAGAAAAGATACATGGTGGATCATGATGATACATTTAGACAGTTAGAAGAGAGCTGGATGATTTCTAGAAGTGACAGAATACATAAAAACATAATCAGCAAGAGATTAGACATAACATTTTGTCCACAGGTGTCAAAATGATTGAAACTTAATTCAAGTTCCTCATAGTAGCTTTAAATTCAACCTGCTGTTAAATGGACTTTATCTGTTCAGTGCTTCAGTGTCAGGTTTGTTTTCTGCAGGTCACACCTGACAGCAGCACTTTTTATCCCCGTTTCTTGGACTGGTCCAACAACATGCTCGATTGTATTCTCCAATATGTCTTTGGTTAACAATAACAGCAGTGGCCATATGCTTTGTGTGGTTTGTGTTCCCCCCCCCTTTGCCGAAACACAATGGATACTTATCAGTTACTCTGTACTGTTTTCATTTAAACATTATTTTTGTGGCCGCTGGTTCCCGTGCCTGTATTCCAAAGCAAATCAGGCTGTTATTGTCTATTCATTCTAGCCCTCTCTTGGCTAAAGGAATGATATTCTAGCTGCAGCTCGAGTTTTAGTTACTGAGCCGACTTTGCGGGCTCAGGAGGGGCTCCGGCTCCGGCCTGGAAAACTTTGCCAGACACAGAAGTTTCCAGCGCTAACATGTTGCAAAGGATATCGAGGGAAAGCTCTCCAGGCGAGCATGAGTCAGTTCTTCCAGTGTTTGTGCGTAGGATTTCGTGGGTCACACAATAGGCGGGCTTGTGGTATGGTCGGTGTTGATCAGATGCAGGCTGGTGTTGAATAATGCCTGGGTGAGGGCTGTTGAAGAGCTAAGTAGATCTGTCCTCTCTGCCTTTCTGTCCACAGGCCTGCCATTGTTTTGCTCCATGCCTCGGCTTGACAAGGCTCCAGAAGCCAGCCATTGTATTTAATTACAGTCGCCAGCCCCCTCACAGACTCTGGTCCTTGTGTCCCAGATTTCCAATGGGTGCTCTCATTAAGACTGTGTGTATTTATGTGTGTGTGTGTCTGACCCACAAGGCTTTTTTAATGGCTTTAGGAAAACCCTTCGCCTGGGTAAATGTAAGCATGGGTAGTGTTTTTATGTGTATGTGTGCCCAAGTGGGTGGCACATCTGTTTGTCTATGCATTTCTAATGAAGTCAGCTGGATGAACAGCTCTGCGGCAACACTAATAACGCAGGCCTCTAATCACTCCACGTCAACAGAGGCAGAAGAGCGCAGAAAACCGTGAATGGTTTTGTGCTAATGAGAAAATATGCCATGTTACGTAAGGGCCGCTCTATTTAAGTTTAATTTGTTTGACAAGAGTGTGGTGACTGCAATGCCCAGTGGTGTGGGCAAAGATGGCCTTAATGACATCAATATGATCGCAATAAGAAACAAGAGGACAAATTCTCGTCCTTGCCTGCAGTGGTTGTTTCTGAAAAAGTTTCCTTACTTTTACCTTCAGAAACAGTAGAAACGTGTATTGTTTCTGCTGGAAAATTGTAAGATTCTTTTGATAATGAGCATCAAATTCTGTGCACTGTTTTCCCTTAAGAGAGTCTAGAATCTAAAACAGGAGGAAGGAACATGATTGAAGTAATACAGTCCCTCCTCTCTGTGTGCATACCACTTTTATCACTTCATCTGTTTTGTATTTTGTCTGTTTTTTGCTCACACACACCTCTGTCTCTCCTGCGTCTTCATGGCCTATGCTTACCCCCCTTCATCTTCACCCTACATAATTATTCCTTCTTTCTCATGATAGTCTTTTTGCAAAAGAAACCCTGGTTCAATAAACAACCCCCCCCCCCCCCCCCAATACCCCCAAGGGAAATAGTACAAGTATTTCACCTTTTATTTTTAAGTTTCTTGCATCCTTAAACCCATATTGAGCCATTTAGTGAGCATCAACGGTGTCTGCTCTGCTGGTGTGAGGTTAGCAGCATATGACATCCAGGCAGCTCATAAATGGGGTGTCTTCATAACCCTGGAGTGATTGGGTGTCACTGTTTTGTGTTGCAATGTGAGCTTCATTGCTGTTCAGCTTAACTGTCCCCGTCACCTGAAACTCCCTTGGATTGGCTGTGAGATAACACACACGAAAGCTTTGGAGAAGCTAGATTTTTTTTGTGTATGCTGCTTGTGTTTGTTTTTTTATTTACCAGGACATGTGGAACATATCTGGGCTTCAGGTTGGTTTATTTTGGTTGTTCTGAATGTAATCTTCTTCTGCACCATCTGCTGTGTGGAGATTGGCAAACTGAGACCCGCACTCAGACTCTATAAAAGGATATGAAATGGTGAGAGAGAGAGAGAGAGAAAGTTGATCCTCGCTTTATATCACACAATGTGCAGTGTGATTGTGTCGTCACGTGGAGCATCTTCCCAGCTGTACTACGGGCCTGCTGAACCGTCCCACTCTGTTAAATATAGATGGCTTATTTACACTCCAGCACTGAGCTGCAGGCAGCTTCTGAGCTGTTTGATCCAACCTTTAGTAGAGGATGCTGGGAGAGCAACAGGGCTACAAAATGCAACTCATGCATGCAACAATTACCAGTATGGATATGTATAACAGCAGAAGAATTTAAACCAATGTTCATGTTAATCTTCAAATAGTTTCTGGATGTCAAGTCTCATGTTGTTGGCATGAGTATAAAAAAAACTTATGCAGCACACATGCTGGCTGAGAAAGCTAGCTCATTTGCAAACAAGGATTATTCACTTAGACCATCAGCCACTGGCCACAGGGTGCAGGTCTCTGCTGTGAAAGTGTGTTTTTGATTGTGTTGATTAAAGCCCCATGTTTTGTAACACACAGGATATTGAGGTCAAAGTCCAATACATATTGCACGAAGGCAACAGCAGGTTACTTCCTCAAAACCCGGGACTACTGTGTTTACCATGTAAGGCACATCAAAATATGGGCGCTTACAAAGCGCTCACAAGTTGTTTGGTTTGTCATATTAGTTCTTATTGGATGAGTGTTCCCAGCCCCTCTTTTGTTTACTAGTCTCATATTGAAGAAGACAGAATGAGGTGTGTGTGCTGGGTTGAAATAGGATAAACAAGTTACGCAGGAGCCTGTCCTGCAAGATCAGAAGCACAAAGAAATGATGCTTTACCTTGTTTTCAGTATATGTAGCTCTTTATTGGTACAGTGTGACCTTTATCCTTATATACTTTCAAGCATTCAGACTTAAAACAGCACAATTTAAATGCACAACTTCAGGCCGTATATCAGAGGAGAGAACCTTTCTTTGAACCCTGCAAGAGGAGCCGCTTTTGGCTGTTACACACACGCACACACGCACACACAACAGCAGCCGTAATGTAAGCAGTAAATAAGAACATTCTGCAGAGGCTGTTGTCTTTGCTGCTTTGTGTGTGTGTGTGTGTGTGTGTGTGTGTGTGTGTGTGTGTGTGTGTGTGTGTGTGTGTGTGTGTGTGTGTGTGTGTGTGTGTGTGTGTGTGTGTGTGTGTGTGTGTGTGTGTGTGTGTGTGTGTGTGTGTGTGTGTGTGTGTGTGTGTGTGTGTGTGTGTGTGTGTGTGTGTGTGTGTGTGTGTGTGTGTGTGTGTGAGACAAAGTGTTCTTTGAAGACATTTCTTTCCTCTGGTGGATCAAGTACAATACCACAGATGAAGAAGTAGTCCATGCACTTGCAGTGTTTTTATTTAACACATTAGAACAAGAATAAGTTTCCCTTCTGGTGATTTGTATCGGAGAGAGAGGAATCTGTCTGGAGTGAGTGTGAGTGTGTGTGTGAGTGTAATCCTGAGATGTTCTGTTTATCCCACTGATATCGATTAATGCTGCATGTCTGTCTGTGCTCCATCTGATAACGTTCCCTCTAACCCTCCTGTTGTTGCCCTCTTTCTCTCTCCACAGCGATAGAGACCCAGAGTACCAGCTCAGAGGAGATAGTGCCAAGCCCGCCCTCGCCTCCCCCGCCGCCCCGCGTCTACAAGCCCTGCTTTGTGTGCCAGGATAAGTCCTCGGGGTACCACTATGGTGTCAGCGCCTGTGAGGGCTGCAAGGTGAGACTCCTGGCCTTCCTCTGAAAATTGCCAAGCAAGCAAGATGTTCATCAATCCTCTAACCTTCATGTGATTCATGTTGGGGAAAAAAATGAGTACACTCATGCTTCCACAGCCTGAGATGAGATGATAAAAAAAATTATTCGGCCCGTCGTTTGGAGAATTTCACATCCGTTTGTGTTTTTCACTGTTTAATAGTGGAACATAACATTGGAAATGCGCCAAAATTGACTTCTTTTACTGGCTTTATTACTTTGTGCTTTATTCAAACAATAATTCGAGGGAGTGCTGTTGTACTGAATATAAGCACTCAAGGAAGCTTCTTTGTAAATTATTTAATTGTTTAGAGCTTATGATTATATATTGATCTTCATACTCAAAAGATATGGATGAGTTAGAATAGTCTCTTTCAACACTTAAAAACTGCAAACATATCTGCACCCATTGTAAAACAAGATAACGTATATGATTTACCTGACGGTTATCATCGTCAGGTGTACATTATGTGCAACTCAATCTTCTGCAGAGTGTTGTTGCTGCTCGTATCAGTTTTGCTGACGTGCCCACATTCAGCTGTCTGTTATCAATATCAGTCGAGTTACACAGGTGCTGAAGAGGCCACATAACCCCCATCTGCTCTGTTATCAGTAGATGGTTATGGAGCTCATGCATGCATACATGCTCTCATGTTAGAGTGAGCGCACAGTCTTCATTATCTGGCTCCCCCCAAGGCGAGGAGCTAAAGTTGTGTAAGCTCACAGGACGATAGAGATAAAGAGGAGGAGGGATCTGTGGAATCTCATGTAACATTACTGCCAGGTGAGATTCTAGTATCTCCATAAAATCTTCTTTTTCTTTTGGCAATCTTGAAGAACCCAAGTAGGGTTTCCTAAGTTGTAGTGTCTTAACCAAAACCAGAGAATTGAAATCAACATTGAATGGTTTTTCTCATAACAACATTTCTGTGTGTAGCAAGAGGAGAACAGGGAGTGGTTTGATGAATGCAGGCAGGGTGGTGCTGTTTGTGACAGGTGCCCGCTAGACCCTTTGAGTTATTGACTGTTCAGCCAATACTGTGTTTGTTTCCATATGTGCAGAGGGAAGGGGGTGGAGCAGAGAGGAAAAGAGCATGCTGAAAAGGGGGGAGGCAGTAGCAGTGAAAAACCAAAAAAAAAGGTATACAAGGGAGGCCAGGAGCTCAGGGGAATGTAGAAATCCAGACAAAATGGTACAAAGATGGCAGGGACTGCAGGGAGCAAGAGAGCAGCCTGAACTCTGAGAGGCATGAAAAAAAGCTCGAAAGAGAGAAGTGGGGATGGCTGGAGGGGCAGCAGATTAGGGGGACTGGGTACAGGGGCCACAGCTGAACTCACTGACACGACAAGAAAAGACGGTCAGTGCATCAGAGCACGAGGGGGGGAAGGGAAAAATGACTGAAGAATGCATTGGGAGGGGAGCACAGAGGAACTAGGAGTCTTAGACACATAAATAGGCAGATTGCTTTGTGTGAGTTCTCCCAGAAAGCAATAAAGTATATACCAAAATATATATTTGTATGCAGTGTGCACCACAGTTTGATACAACTGACAAGGGTATCGGGCAATTTGGAAAACAGACAGTCAATGCCTTTTTCATGAGCATGTTAATGTTAAACAGACAGTTTAACGAGGCAGTTTTTTCTTACCACTGTAACTTTTGCTGCTTCGCTAAAGTGCTCATGATGGCTAGGCCGGGTCTTTGTAACATAGTAATAAGTAAGGTCTTTTTACCTGCTTTTTGTAACATAACAATAAGTAAGGTCTTTTACCTGCTCTTTGTAACATAACAATAAGTAAGGTCTTTTACCTGCTCTTTGTAACATAACAATAAGTAAGGTCTTTTTACCTGCTCTTTTGTAATGTTAACAGACAAAGAGTAAGGTCTTTTACCTGCTTTTTGTAAAGTGTCTTGAGATAACACTTGTTATGAGTTGACGCTATAAAAATAAAATTGAATTGAATTGAAATAAAAAACATTACTCTTTAACAGAAATCCTCAGAGGGCTCCAATGAAACTGAACCTGCTTTACAGCTGGAAAAAAAATCACTGCTGAATTTGCTGCTGCAATGGTCCTGTGGATTAATAAAAAAAAAGAGTTGAAGTTTTTTAGATTGACAGGAAATGTTTTTAAGAAAACATAACTGCTTGGACAAAAAAGAGAGGTGGGAAGATATGAAAAGAAGCAGCTGTATGAAAGAGAGAGAATCGTGTGTGTGTGTGTGTGTGTGTGTGTGTGTGTGATAGATAAGTAAGAAATGGTGCGTAGTTCCCCTTGTTTACATAATATTGTGCAGTATGTAATGCACACTTAGATATTGTTTTTTTCCTTATAGTTTAACACGATATTAAATGTTTCGTCTATATTATAAGACTTAAGCCTGCAACAAAATGTTTCCCAATTAATTCCAAATGTTTGCTGCGATATGCTCCTACCTAAATACACATTTTCGTTATTATTATTCTCAAGTTCATATTTTGTGCAAGTCCTAAATAAATGTCAAGGGTGTAAATCATGATAAATTATAGGATTTACAGATTATTTTATTTTATGCACAAGTAGTTAGTTTGATGCTAACCCCTTAGATTCTAGCCCTATGTGTGTCCATGTTTTTCTGTTTGCATGTTTGAAACCACAAAGGGTTTGCAGCTGCTCTGCAGCTCTTTTAAGCCCCCTACTACTTTATTGTGTCCATTTAATATGTCTCCCCATAGTCTAATAGTGTCTGATTAAATGGGGTAATAAGTTTATTAATAAGGCTAAATCTCAGCTCCCAGTGAGAGTGTGTCTGAGCGTGTGTGTCTGAGTGTGTGTGTGTGTCTGAGTGTGTGTGTGTGTGTGTGTGTCTGAGTGTGTGTGTGTGTGTCTGAGTGTGTGTGTGTGTGTGTGTGTCTGAGTGTGTGTGTGTGTGTCTGAGTGTGTGTGTGTGTGTGTGTGTGTGTGTGCGTGTGTGTGTGTGTGTGTGTCTGAGTGTGTGTGTGTGTGTGTGTGTGTGTGTGTGTGTGCGTGTGTGTGTGTGTGCGTGTGCGTGCGTGCCTGCCTGTCTGTCTGACTGACTGACTGAGTGCGCGCGTGTGTGTGTGTCTGAGTGCGCGTGTGTGTGTGGATGTTTGGTAGTGTTAACCAATATAAAAATATGGGTCTCTTGTCTGTGGTTAGTGTCAGTGTGTGTGTGTCCCACTGTCTTAAGCAGAGGCAGCAGTTTTGTAGTTTAAGTGGTCACCTGCTTTTTTGCAAACAGAGTTTGGGGTTGATGAATAAGCAGTTTATTGTTGGCGTAGTGGTGTAGTTGAAATGAAAACAAAAAGACATGCCATACATTCAATGAAATACTGATCCCTAATTTGGAGGTTAAACGTAGAACATATGAAGCAAGTCCATCTTAAGTTTATCATTCCTGATTTTTTTTTATAGAAAATATATAAATAAAGCAATCTTATGTATAACATGCAAGTGTGTGCAATCTGTACTCTGTTCTTTAGGTACTACTGTGTGACAAAAACTCAATAAGTCATCTAGTTTTTAAAGATCCATCATAAAGAATGTTGATCAAACAACAACAGTATCCGGGGTTCAACAGTCCCCATCATCATCTAGTCCCACGTTTATTCGTCGTCTGTCTTCCCGCTCAACAGCCGCAGTGCTAATTGAAAAATTCAGGATGCCTTCTCCATATCTCTGACTTCAGAGGAGATGACTTGGCAGAGCACTCTCAATAATTCAGCACTACAGTCATGTGAATGTATATGGTTGTCTCCTCTGAGACTGGGGTAAGTTGAGGGTTAGCAGCAGCAGCTTTACTGCAGCACGTTGAACTACAAAGGCGTTTCCTCGGGGCTGCAACGAAACGGAGGAAACAGGAGGGGGATGTTGAGATGTGCTACTTGGAGAAAGCTTGTTCGTTTGTTGTTTGAGTTCTTGCGCTCGCACAAACTCTCCGGCGTTGCACTTCTTTTCCCCTCCAGATATTAACACTTACACATTAAATATGCATGCCCGCCCCCTCATGTTTATGTTTTTGTCTTGGAGGCATGGCAGCGAGAGGCAGGCAATCTCTCTACCTTGTTTCCGCCAGACCAAAATTCCCCAACCGCTGATTCCTGCAAGAATGTCCCCCTTATTTTGCTGTGTTTCCAAATTGCCCTCTCACCAAGCATCCGTCCTAGCTAATGTTTTGGCTTTAGCAATAGCCGAATCGTAAGGGAGTCAGAGGCACACTCACAGACACAGTGGGTGGCTGGGAACGCACTTTTAATCCGGGCACAGTGTGAAAGTCACGTAAGAGAGGATCCCTGTGCTTCCCCGTGAACTTGCCAACCCCAGACTTCCCTCTGCTTCCCTCGCTCTAATTTCCTCACACACACATAAAAACAAGAACACACTGACAAGCTCACACAATGCATGATAACGCACACAAGTCGGACAAGTTGCATATTTAAGAGCTCATGACACATGCAGTCATTTGTGTGCTCTCGCTGTATGCTCCTCTCTCCCCCCCCCCCCCCCCCCCCTCGCCCTGCACCCGCCGCTCTGAACACTGCAGGGTGGCTGACAGGCCTGCTGAGGGCTCTTGTCGCCAGGCGGATTAAGTGGTGATACAAAAAGAGGCTTAAGGGCCGCAGGAAGCAATGACTCCTAAAAGAAGGAGGGAGCGAGAGGGGGGGGAAGGGAGCAGGAACAATTGACTGGCCCACGAGCTGGCAGCAACAGCCAATCAGGAGGTGCTGTGAGAGGGCACCTGAGCCTCATGAAGTGAGGATGGAGTGGGTCAATCCCCTAGTGACACTGGGGTCAGGGTCAGGGCAGCGGCAGATCAAAGAGGACATGATACAAGCACACACAAAGACCACAGACTTATCCCTCAGCATCAGCAGCTAGAATCAACATTAAACTGTAAGCCTTGTTCTCTACGCTTTGTTGTTTGTGCATGCCTCACTCTTCTGCTGGGAGGTAGCAGGTCCAACTTTCTTGGCCCATCCTGTCGCGAGAGATACCAATAAGTCTGGTTCTACTTGGGGTTTCTTCCTGTGAGAAGGAAGTTTCCTTTGCCACTGTTGCAAAGTGCTTTCAAAGAGTGTCGGTAGACTGACACTATCTACATTTTCATGGGATAACTTGTATCATTAGACGTTCTATAAATAATGACTAATTGATTGAATTTGTAGGTGTGTTCTAGAGTTAGTGAGCCTTACATTTGTAGACTAGCAGGACTTTGATTTGGCTCTACCTGCCATGTAGAAAGCCTTTCATGTGTTACCCTGCTGGTACTTAGCTCAAACACACATGCAAACTGCTTACACTTCCTCTTCTTACTTCATTGGAAGCCTGAATCACTTCCGCTCTGTGGCGGTGCATAGGAGATGTGAGAGGAGCCTGGTGATCTGGGGAAGGACAGACTGCGGGTTTAGGTCCACCGGCCATCTGTCGGCTAGCAGAGCTAATCCCTAAGCAAGGGATGGGGCTCCCTGGCAGCTACCCCGCCACACAACACTGAACCACTCCATGCTCCGCCCTGCCTCCTTCTCTCTAGATTGCCCCACCCTCCCTCCCAGGCTCCCAAAGCATAACCCATATCCCACTGAGCCCCATCAATACAGACATTGACCTGTATCACATTTGTTCGAGCCCTGCTTTCTGAGAACTCAGTCAGTTGTGGCTAATGTGCATTAACCTCTTTTTATCTTTTTGACACTCGAATGATGCTTTAGCAATAAGGCCACAGAGGTTAGCATTGATTTTATTGGGGATGTATGGTGTGTTAAGGAGAGTAAAAGTTGTGATGCATGCCTTTTTAACTGTTTCGATGTTGTAGGCTCTGTCTAAGATGCATTCAGAGGCCTCTTGCAATCGCAAAATCACAGAATATAGATAGAAATCAGAATCAGGGTTTATTGCCAAGTACATTTACACATAGAAGGAATTTGACTTGGTGTATTGGTGCTAAACAATTAACAAGGAAATAAAGCAGAACTAGCAACAACTTAAATAATACAGTATAAGAAGATATTACAATATATAAAATAGAATTTAAAAATGTTAAATATAAAAAATAAAAAACACAAAATGTAGGAGCTGTGCAGTGGAATATATCCACAATATTTGGGATGATTTTGACACACCATAGACATATCTAAGATCTGTTCTTTTTTGTGTATCATCATTCTAAAACATAAAAAGGCTCTTCTTAGACTTTCTCCTCAGTTTATGACCATATATTGTGAGTGTAATTGATGCTTTTATTACTGATTAAGTTCCCTGGATGTATGTTGCACCTATCAGGGCTTTTCTCTGTGTCTGTGTCTTGCTCTATGTGATCAAAACAAAGACTATATATATATGACATTTCATCTATATGACTGAAGAGGAGCTTGTTATTATCATGTCTTCTTACTAAAGCACATGAACTGAATGTTCAATGTGCTCTTGCATGTCCTTTGATCCATTAAGATTGAAAAGGGAAATAGAAGAAAACAATCATTTATATTTTTTTGGTTACACAATGCTCTCAGCCTATGATCTCTCTTTCATTCTCTATTAATACACACTTGGCCTGGATCTAGAATTGCTTTTTTCCTGGCTGTGTAAACTAGGCCACGGTTACACAGCACCCAGTAACCCTGTGCCTTTTGCCCCAAAAGCCTTCGGGCGTAAAAAACCTCACAACAGTCTCTTTTGCAACATGGCTCACATGGATTTGGTTGAGGAGGTGGGCAGCCTCATGAGGTAGTGACAGACTATTAGACTCAGTCCAGTTTATGCCACAGAATAAGCTCTTTAAGGAATTAACTGTTTGGTGGTCTGATACCTTTGAAGTGTAGCTGCTTCTGGCCACTCTGGATGGGCAGCCTCCTTAATTTGATCAAGCAAGTAACCTAGGAGATTTTTGTAGTTTAGAAAAGGAGGAATAGATAGATAATTGGAAGTAGAGGTTATGGAGAAGATGACCAAAGCAAATGATAACAGCAGTAAAGGTGGCTCACAAACAAAAGTTAACTAAATTAGCAAATTAGCATTTTCTGCTTTATTTCTTATGCAGCCCCATTTCCCTTATCCAAATCTGCCACCAATCACTCTTCCTCTCTCTTCATCACATTTTCTCTTATCTGTCACACAGGGCTTCTTTCGGAGAAGCATCCAGAAAAACATGGTGTACACCTGCCACCGGGAGAAGAACTGCATCATCAACAAAGTCACCCGCAACCGCTGCCAGTACTGTCGGCTGCAGAAGTGCCTGGAAGTCGGGATGTCCAAGGAGTGTGAGTATTACAAAAAAAAAAGTGTTACCCAGAATGCTCTGCTCCCACGTGACTCCCAGGGCCAAGCGCAGATCTCATCATAGCCGTTAAATCCCAGAGGGGTTTAGTATGATTGTTACCACTGCAGGGAGTCTTAAGCTGCAGCTTTTGTTGACATTTGTTCGAATACTGACACTATAGCACACACACACACTCAGCTGTGTCTGTGATTGAAGTGCAAATGTTGAGCTTAATTTATTATGAATTTGATTTTGTCTTTCAAAAGGGAAATTAAAATCTGTTTTGTTTTTTTTAAGTCTTCCTACATGTATGCCCTTTAGATGATTTTTTTTGAGGTTTGCGTTCATGAGCGATAAAGGTTAGCCATGATGCAGGCTGGCAATAACAGTCAGGGTGTCGCCATGCTTGGCAGGCCCCTGTGATGAATATGTTCTCACCTGCCGAGAGTGAAAGAGCAGGCGTCTGCTCCCATCATCGCACCCCCGGGGTCTGTGTGAACACACACACTCACACACACATTCACGCAGGCAGCCAGACTTGATAGAGTAATTGGAAGAGGTGTGACCGCAGAGAGAGCTTACAGGCCAGTGGGGTTTTTACCTCAGCCCGATCACATGACACACTCTGTTACACTCACTCTCTATCAGTTTACACTCTGACAGAATGTGTGTGTGGGGCATTAATACTCATAAGTACACAAAAAAGAGGAAGTTGAGACACCTCACCTCCTCTCACAGCGCACACACACACCTGTTTAAGCTTGCATGAAGACAGCTCCGTCCCTCTCCGCCTCCTGTCTTCCCCGAGCTATTTACCTCATCTCTGTGCTACAGCGAGAGCAGGGAGCGCTCCCTGTGCTGCAGCACTGTGGCTTACAGTAAAAGAAGTTATCCTCTGAGCTCCTTACCTTTGAATGGGGCCATTAATCATGGTTAGAGGGATCACAGGCGTGCTCTTTCACACACAGACACACGGGCACAGACACACAGCGGGGGAATAGACTGGAGTTGGAGAGCCATCTAGTGGTGGAAAAGGTTAACTGCACAAGTTAAAGCAGCTCAAATTTGCCAAAGTGCAGTGATTGGAGGCTTGAAAAAATAATTCTAATACTTGGTGACCAAACTTCTCTGGGCTTGTTTTGGATAACTGTTCAGAAGTGATTTCTGGGTAGTGGTCACTTTGTGCAGAGCGTTCAGATTGCTCGCCCTGTGTCCTCAGCAGTGACTTTGGCTGGTGATGCTGGTCTGTGCTGGTGAGGGAGGACAGGCTGGCCATCTGGGGCCCACAGGGGGTCTCCGTGCCTCTCACGCACACAGACACAAGGGCACGCACATATAAATGCAAGCTTGTGCATAATTTCCAGCACACGCTCAAGTTATGCACATGCAAGGTGACAACCGCAAACTGGTATGAATGAATAAAAACTCTTTAACAGGAATACAGTCAGACAGCTCCACTTAAACACCATGCACACTCTGTCACAGAAACAACCACACATATACAGAAGGTAGACCCCCTGCTAGAGTCGGGGGGGACGTCTGGGTGACCTTGTGTCTGCCATCAGACAGCTCCAGACGACAGTGCCAGGCCTGCTGCCAGGTGGCGATGCCACGCAAGACGGCGTCACAAGGAGGGAGGGGGGGTGTTTGTAGCAAGTGAAAGGATACAAGGGAACGCCTGTAGGCAAAGAGCCACAGTAACATCAACCTGACAGGGTGTATTTAAACACAAAAAACAGAACTTGTGGCTGAAATTGAGGTTAACCTTAAGTTACTTATCGAGTAAGGAACATATTTGCAAGATTAAATTTGACTTAAGGAAGTATTGATTTTACGTCTGACCTAGTGCAGTGGTTCTCAACATGGGGGTATGGACCTGAATGGGGTCATGAGCCAACTCTGCAAGGTCACAAGATGAATAACATGTTGAAAGAAACAAAATTTAGCAATTAAAAATAAAATGTATCTTATTTAAGAAAATGAGACCTAATTTTACCTTTACGTGTCCATGGAAATATTCAATTAAGATTTTGTTTAATAAAATTGAAATGCTAATTATCTTACTGAATGTTAAGCTGTACATTTCAAATAAAGTGTTGTATGCCATAACTTAAAGGAAGAACATCCAAACAGGTTGAAAAACCCTGGAACATTATGCAGAATGTTATATATATTTATTTGAGGCCATATTAAGAGGAAATTTAATCTACAGTAACTTCATTCTGACTCTGACAACTCTCCACTCCGGTCTTCTTTGTGCATCGTATACTGGTAGTTCAGTTACATTATCTTGGTAACTTAATGTATTTTGCTGAGTTCACTACTTCCCTCCTTTTGTCACCCCCTCCTCCCCTTTTTTAGCTGACGTCACACAAAGCTATCGCTCACATGCTTCTTGAGGAAGGTGTTATTCAGTGAAAAAAGTAATAAAAGTAAAATAAGATGAAGCAATGAATGATGGAGAACAGCGCAGGGGGAGGATAACATCAGGCACAAAGGCAGGAGAGGAGAGAAAGATGAAGGCTGTGAGAGGAAAGAGTATTGAATCCTGTGTGAGTGAGAATGACAACGTGGAGTTGAGAGAGAAGACAGTGGGGTGGAGGGATGCTCGAGGAGAGACAGAGAGAGAGAGAGAGAGGGGGAGAAAGTTTCATCACTGTCGTCGGTGGCTCTGCGCTGCGAGCGGCGGGAGCAGGGGGAACATTGACATTTTTATCTTTCCATTGAATTTAATCTGTGTGATGGACGAGCTGCCAGTGCTTTAATTTTCCTCACACGAATTATCCCTGTCTGCCCACCTCACTCTGTCTTGTACACACACACACACACACACACACACACACACACACAGACTTACACAGCAAATACACACCCAAGCGCTAGCAGAAAATGTCTATTAACTGCACACTGCAGCTGAAATCCACTGTGAGGACAGATGATTGAGTGGTGTGTGTGTGTGTGTGTGTGTGTGTGTGTGTGTGTGTGTGTGTGTGTGTGTGTGTGTGTGTGTGTGTGTGTGTGTGTGTGTGTGTGTGTGTGTGTGTGTGTGTGTGTGTGTGTGTGTGTGTGTGTGTGTGTGTGTGTGTGTGTGTGTGTGTGAGAGAATGATGCTGTCGCTGTATTCTTTGCACGTTATGCACTGTCTCTTGTAAATCATTTTTATGTGATGAACACGTAACCGCAAACAATCCAGGATGCAAGTCCCCCCATTAGCATTCTGCTTCTCATAATGCATTTTGAAAGATGCATTGCTTGAAGTTAACATATGCACACACACACACACACACACACACACACACAAACACATGAAAATAATAAAAACAAGGCAGTATTTCTTTCATTTTCCCTCCTTCGCTACACCCCCACCCCCTCTCCCCCCACCCAGTTATTGCATGTGGCAATTCGCCATGACAGATCGCCAGTCTTGCCTAATAGTTCTTTAATGACTTCATTAAATTGTGTTGTGCAGCTTATGATTGTGCTGCCAATTTGTCAGCGTGGGTAATGTCCAGGCGCAAGGGATGCCCCACTTTTATTTGTGAATTAATTGGACATCGACTGTGCTGCGGTTCTCCGACCCCCCTCCCCATTGTGGCAGGCAGGACACAGATTCCCAATCAGACACACAAACAGGACCGGCCAAAAATATGTGCAGCAGCTTAAAACAGTTTTATGTGGAGTGTTTACATAAGGTCATAATTAGCTCATAAAAGTCAAAGAAAGTGGGAAGCATTTTACTGTTCTGCTTGTTTTCACTGACATGGTTATATGATTTATAACTTACTGTCAATGGATAGTGTGTATTTTATTTTTTATCTTTAAAGCCAAACATGAATTTACAGCACAAGAAAAGTCATTATTAAAAAAGAATAATATTATATTAATGTCATATTTTTTTTTTTTTGATTGCATATGTCATTATGTGCATGTTATGGTGACTCTCCATGTAATCCAGAAGGGTTAACTTGTCAAATGTTTTACTCTTATCATTTGCAGCTGTTCATTTCAAAGAGCATCCTTTTCATTGGGAGGGAAACACTAGACTTTCATTTGAACTAAGTTTCTTCTGATATTGATTCCAGTATGTGTTCAGACACTGATAGCAGTTTAAGTATGGGCCTGTGATGACACCTAAAATGCAGTATGGAGTATCGACTTCTTGCCCCAATGATCAGATACCAGCTGGCCTGAAAAATCAAACTTGTTTCAGGTCAGTTATTATGTGACAATAGACATAAAAGATGTGGTGCTAGCAGAGAGTTTGATTTAGGTATGAACTAGCAAAATGTCAACAGTGGTTTCTCCAGGATGAACATGTGTATCTTTCAATCCCTCTTGTATCTGAGGGGGAACTTACGTATCACCCGATACTCAAGTGCAGGTAGAGGAATCTGTTTCTGAGGGAAAAGGTGTTGGAAGATCTAATATTTAACCCAAAATGTTCTTTTTTGTATGTGAAAATATCTTGCAAATAAATAACAGAATATCTATTAGCTTGGTAGCATGGCTTTTTCTAAGGTTGGATTTAGTAAAGTTTTCTAGTAAACATACCTCTGGCTCTGTCTGAATGAAGACAAAACGTCTATTTACTGTTTCTCACTTCATGTCCTCGTGTGTTTAGCTGCCTACACCAGACAGCCATATGATTACGAATAAAATGCCAGCAAATCATACATCACTGTGCTCTTGCACAGCGGGGGCGTCTTCATTTCTTGTTGTGGAGAGCCGTGCTTAGCAATAACACGCTGCAGCATCAGACTTCCAGCCCCCTCCTTCCTCCTCCCCTCATGTTCTTCCAGGCAGGGAGGCCTGTCTGCGGGCTGATGGATGAGCAGCAGCACCGAGCGGTGCATCCCGCCCTGGCCCCAGGCCATGCCCCCTCTGTCACACACACTGATCTCCCATCAGCCCCTGTGCTCTCACCCTTAATGGTCAAGGTTAGGATTAAGACAGAGAAAATCTGATCTTGGGTCAGCGACTCCAGGTACCTGGAGGGGAGGTTGAGATTGAAGAAATGATAGAGATGAGTTAAGGAAAGTGGGATGATTTAAAGCATGAGAGATTGGATTCTGGAAAGGGAAAGATAGTGTGAAAGGAGAGGAAAGAGAAAGAGAGCGTTTTGTATAACCAACAGAGAGAGAGAGAGAATACTGGAAGGTTTTTTTTTCTGCTCCGGGCTCAGCAGCCGAGCCCTTTTAAAACCATTAGAGGCAGGATATTTGTCATATTATGTTATTAGATTAGCCGGGACCTCTAATGAAAGCTGTGGCAATTTGTCAGCCTTATGGATAGCTCCATCCACCACCACTATTTATCAACTGGCACCCCATCTCACCCAATCCACCCCCATACTCAACACACACACACACACACACACACACACACACACACACACACACACACACACACACACACACACAGCTAAACTGCACCCCCGTCTGGATAGGCCTGGAGAAATGGATGGAGTCTGTAATGGGATTCCAATGCTAAACATCCCGCCTAGTGTTTTTTGTCATTTGGGGTGAGCACACTATTCTGAGCCTGATCGCCCAGAGGGATACAGCGTTAGATTATTTCAAGGTCCCCCCCACCCCCCCCCCCCTTCTTGGACCGAGCTGTCTCACTACATTTATCTTAAAGCATGAGAGGAGAAGTGATGCTGCAGCTGCTGTTTGCTGCACATGGAGCATCCTCTCCTGCTGCTGCCTTGCCTTTGATCTTGATCTTAGTTTGCTTTGAGGTGGGGCGTATATGGAACATATGGAAAATTACAAAACTTTTTCTAGGAGTTTTTTCACAGATTAAATTGGCTGATGAAGGCCACATATGTTTGGTTTTCACTGCAGGTTCTTCCCTATAAAGTGATTGTATCATTAATCGATGATGTAATGGTTTCACATTAAAGCTGAAATGCGGTCTGTAGTGCTCTATTTAAAGTAATGCAAGCTCACACTTAAAGCCTGCCAGTAGCTGAAGTCTGTTACCTAATCCAAAAGTTTCAGTCACACAAACTAATCCTCTTTGCCTCTCCTCCCTGCAGCGGTGAGGAACGACCGGAACAAGAAGAAAAAGGATGAGAAGAAGCAGGAGTGCACGGAGAGCTACGTGCTGAGTGCCGACACAGAGCAGATGATCGACAGGGTTCGCAAGGCACACAAGGAAACTTTCCCGTCACTCTGCCAGCTGGGAAAATACACTACAGTAAGCAGCAAAAACAAACGCTTCGTTTGGTCAACTTTTACCTGCTGCACTCGTATCCAACTGAATCTTGATATATACTGCTCCTCTCCTTTCAGACTAATAGCTCAGAACGACGTGTTTCTCTGGACGTAGACCTGTGGGACAAGTTCAGTGAACTCTCCACCAAGTGCATCATAAAGACGGTGGAGTTTGCTAAGCAGCTGCCAGGTTTCACAACGCTCACCATCGCTGACCAGATCACCCTGCTCAAAGCCGCCTGTCTGGACATCTTGGTGAGAACAACCTCCATCAGCCCAGTCATTTTTTAAAGACTTGAAGATGTGGCTCTACCAAATATTATCCAGGTTAAAACGTAATAACCCTTTTTTTGTCTTTGCTCTATCCAGATACTCCGGATCTGTACGCGCTACACACCGGAGCAGGACACCATGACTTTCTCAGATGGACTCACGCTAAACCGAACTCAGATGCACAACGCAGGCTTTGGCCCCCTCACAGATCTGGTTTTTGCCTTTGCCAACCAGCTCCTTCCTCTGGAGATGGATGATGCAGAGACGGGGCTACTCAGTGCCATCTGTTTGCTGTGTGGAGGTATGAAAAGAATGTCCCACTAAACATCTCCTCTGAATGTGATGGTCTGAAAATGCCCCAAACTGTTCAATAAAATCATAGACTGGGTGAAACACAGTGTTAATCTTGTAAACGTAATGTTGACGAAGGTCTTTTTAAATTAGTCAACTATGAAGATGACGAGACCAAACTCCACTATTTGACGATTTGATGAATAATATTACTTCATCATCTAATTGACAAAAATGTGACGAAACAAAAACAAGGATTATCACTTACCCCCTCAGCTGTTCTAAAATCATTGTAAAGCACAGCAGACTTCATCAAAGGTGTGTGTGTGTGGTGAGTGCAACAACCCTGGAGCTTCTGATAATCAAAATAAAAGCTTGCGTCTGATTTTGTTGACTAAAATATCTTCTATTTTCATCAACTAAAATTATGTGCAATTTTAGTCAGTGACTAATTTTCTAAATTAAATCAATAACAAATGACTAATATCTGACTAAATATAAAGGACATTTTTGTCAGGAGACTATGACTAAATTAGAAAATGGTGTGAAGATTAACACTGGTGAAATAGCACTAGAGTGACTCTGCTTTTATCTCTGTTTGAGCCCCATCTAGTGGCTAACTGTTATTATTGTCACATTGTTTCTGTACTCTGTGTCCACAGATCGTCAGGACTTGGAGCAAGCGGAGAAGGTGGACGTCCTGCAGGAGCCGCTTCTGGAGGCGCTGAAGATTTATGTAAGGAGGAGGAGACCCCACAAACCGCACATGTTCCCCAAGATGCTCATGAAGATCACTGATCTAAGAAGCATCAGTGCTAAAGGTCTGTTCCCCACACTACTGACTTTTAATTTTCCATTACAGATCGTGTTCTGATGACTTATATTGTCAGACAGTAATCAAAGCCTCTGTAAACTTTGATTTCAAATAACGTCGATCTTTTGACATTCTTTTCTGCAGGAGCTGAGCGTGTCATCACCCTGAAGATGGAGATCCCTGGCTCCATGCCGCCTCTTATCCAGGAGATGCTGGAGAACTCAGAAGGTCTGGAAAGCGGGGCAGCAGGTGGCCGGCCCAGCGGCGCCCCTCCAGGCAGCTGCAGCCCCAGTCTGTCACCGAGCTCTGCCCAAAGCAGTCCAGCCACACAATCGCCGTGATAACGGCCCCTCTTTTTATTTTTCCACACAATGCTCTCTGCCTCCTTCCTTGACGTTTCTACGGGGGGGGGGGGGGGGGGGGGGGGGGGGGGGGGGTTGTGAAGGAGGCGAAGGAGGGGGGAGTTTGAACCTGAACCTTTAACCTTCTCCTCTCCTACGACACAAACCCCACCTCCTGATCTGCTTCTCCTCACTCTAGAGCTTTGTGCTGATGTGAGGGGAGGTGAGGCTGAGGCAGGATAGGGGGACCTGGATGCCACCAAGAGACCACACGGAAAACACTGCTGATGACTCCTCCTCCTCCTCATCCCCTCCCCTGCTCCTCCCTTCTTCTCCAACAGACTCAAGAGAGAGCGGGTGGAGCACTATAGGATGGATGTATGAACAAGGACAAATGCATACAGATTGACTTGACCAACACCAGACACTTTTTTTGTTGTTCTCTGAGGCAGACTGCAAGCTTGGGACTCGTCAAAAGACCCCCCCCCCCCCCCTTCAAAGACTCTGGGTCTTTTCTCTTTTTCCAACTTCAAAAAAACAGATTTCGTACAGAAGATATATAAATATATATAGAAAGATAAGGAACTATTGTGATTGACATGTCCAGAGCGGAGCTACAGGTCGACATGAGGATATGTTTTCTGAGATTATTACTTGTTGTACTCCTTCACTGTTTCAATCTTTTCATACACATCGAGAGTATTGAGAGAGACGTTTCAGTTTTATCACATTTGTACATTATTCTAATGAACATAAAGCGAAAGATGTTTCTCTACACATGCAAACACATGCAGACAAAAACACACAGACACACAGACACACACACACACACAGACACACACACACACACGCACACACACACACACACACACACACACACACACACACAAACGTGCACAGAAAACAAGTTGCAATGAATATCACCGACTATTCCAGGTTGGATTTGTTTTCCTTTTTTCTTTTTCTTTTTTTTTTGCTTCCAAGAGAATGGAAAAAAATGATTGTATGAACTTGGTTGTATAATATGGTCACAGGTCCTTTCAAGAAATCAAATTAATGAAGATTCATTATTAAGGTGTATTTTAAGTAGCCTTTGAGTTTGTGTATATAAGCTGTATTCATTTCTTTAAAACTATGAAGAGTTTTAGGCTTCACCTGATTTTTTTTTTTTTTTAAGAATACCTTTTATGTGTTTTGTTTATAGGTTTGTGATGCAAGCAAAGACTTTTATGAGCACATTTTACTGAAGGAAGGTCTTTCATGTTTTGTGTCCTACTAAATACTGAACAGACCCTTAACCAATCACTGGCTGTTCAGGATGTGGCTTTCACAAACGATTTCAACCTTTCCCTCCCCTCCCCTGTCTTCACTTTTAAAAACCTGTTTTTTAAGAACAGTAGATAACAAAGTAGCACTCCAGTCGGGGCATAGCTTTTTTTTGGCAATGTAGCAGAAAGAGATGGTGGAAAATGGTTCAAGTGAGCAAACCAGCTTCAAAGAGTTAAAATGTGAAGAATGGTGTACACACACACACACTGTATTAAACACGAGAGTCTCTGTATTCTCTGAATGGATCGATAAACTACAGTGGATGAGAAAGGACTAGAATGTAGTGATCTCCCTCCGCTCCGTCAGACAACGAAGGTCTGTAACGTTTGTCAACCAAACCCTCACAAATCTCCCCCAGAAACCTGTGGTAAAAACAACTATGTGACTTTTTTGCCGAATACAGAGTAAACCTCACCCTGTGACTCACTTTTACGCCAAAACGCCTTCACCGCTAAAACACACACGTCATCCAAACCATCGTTACTGTACACACGCCAATGTCTCAGGAAGGAATCATTTTGTGTGCTTGGCCTGTTCTTTGTATTTGTTCTGTGCTGCACCTCCTACCCCTCCTTTCACAGATGCACACACACACACACACACACATACACACACACTTCTGCTACTGAGCCCCTGAATTTTTTTCTTCAGTCACTTCATTTTGTTAAAACCTGGCAGACCAGGAATTGTGCAAGAGAGACCCCGACCCTGACCCCCTGCAGACGTAACGACATAGGATGCCAGTGTGGAGTCTCTCTAAGTCGTTCATGTGTTTGTTTTTATTTGTACGGTCAAAGCTGCTTTTCATCATTTACAGTAGGACTTCACCTGTCCAGAACAGCGCACAACGTTTTCCCTCCACGGCTAATCTGGAATAGCAACAGACACAGCGTCAGTTTGAGAAGTATGGAATATGTTGCAATTTTTGTCAAGATTATCAAGCGACTTTGGAAAAAAAGAAAACAACAAAAAAAGATAAAAAAATAAAACCAACATTTAATAATTATTAATTGTGTCTGTGTTGTTCATTTGTGTCATTATTTCCATTCTCTCCACAGGGATCTCTACCAAATCTACCTCATTTACAAATAAAGTGGCCTTACCTTACGTTAGGGATGTTCTCTGTTGACTTGCATGCATCATAAATGTGGAAAGAAGAAGTTGAGGGAGAATCAGAAGTCCTCTACTTCTTGTGGATTTAGATCATTTAAAAAATGATAGCTAACAGGGGATCACATAACACTGACTATTTTAATTACCGGTATGTTGCTTATTTACCATCAGCCACTATAAAATACTTAAGAATACTTAAGAATCCTGACAATGCAAAAGTTTACAAGGTAACTTTAATAAGGAAATTACATTTTCTTCCTCTTACAAGTTGAAATTATTTGCAGTGAAACACAGTTGTGCAAAAAACATTCCTCTCCAGTATTTTGCAGCTACCTTGTGTTGTTTGCACCAAGGTTAATTGGGGTTATGAGTAGACCTTGTATGAAGTATTGTATAACAGACACTTCAGAGTGAGTTAACTGTATGTTCAAACCATTTCCATTTGATGTCACTTGTTGCTGTTCAGGAAATTAATATCAGATTTAAAAATAAAGAAAATAATAATATAATGAAAATTACATCTATTTGAAAATCACATTATCCACAACAGGCAAGGTCAGACTGAAGAGATTTCTGTTTGAAGGTCAACTTTCAAATATAAAAGCCTGTGGTTTACACCAAGATCAGATAGTCACAGTTAAGTGGAGAAAATCTGTAGCCTACCTGAATTCAGGCCTATAATGTTTAGCTTCCAAACTAACACCCAACATCAATTATTTACCACCAACATTGTTGCGTCCTGGAAGGATATACTGTGTCTTTTAAATCTGAAATTGCCTCTGAAACAAGCTTCAAAAAATGTAAATTAAATTATCAGAGCTCAATCATTTGTTAATAATCATAATAAAATAGCATAAATGTGTGCCTGTAAGTAAAAAAATACATTGATTATGTCTCTTATACATTTAGGTGTTTCAGAAATCAAGAAATTAAACCAGATGGGCTAAAGGTAGCCTAATATTCATAATATTTACTGCAATAATCTTAATTGCTCTTTTGAAAAGTGTCTTTTACTAAAAGTATAATAATGGCAACTGAGTGATGTGATCCCTAGTACCCAATAACCCCAGGTGACAATCTACATGTAATGTAGTCGTGTTCTTTTTTGGAAAACCCTTTGATTCTGACTGATTATGTTTTTACGACGGAGGATTAGGGCATCGTTAATTTTTTTTTTTTTTGAGTAGTAAATTAATGGGCCCTAATCCTTATTTTTTTTTCATCATTAGAAATCTTAAAACGTGATAGCGCTGTCCTGACTCTGGAAACGCTTTCCTGTACGATGCCCCGCCCTCTTGTAGAGACTGTGACGTTGCAACCAATCAAAACCCTTCGCGCGGAATTTCAAACATTTTCAAATCAACTTCCCTTTACCGAAGTGAGATTGTTCCGCCCAATTTGTAAACAAAATAGTCCCTTTATGAAATGAAAGTGAAAAATGATTCGACAGACACAAATCAGTGCGTATATAGAAAGAAATACATGTATCGAAAACATATAGTGTATAAATACACATGCAAAATTACGTTTTTATCGTATATATTTATTTTAGGTTAGTTAGGTCTGTGCATTGCGGCGTAGTGATACGACGGCATCTCTGGGAGAAGCGAGAGGCGACAAGTTAGTGACGGCTGTTTAAACTAGCTTCCGTTAGCTGTTCGTCAGGGTACGTTGTGGTGTAAGGTAAGATGTCGAGTTTATTCTTAGTCTGATTAAATACTACAGTGAACCCCCTCTTCGCCACATCACGGTTGATGTTTATGGATTACCAGAAGTTGACTTTTCTCTAAACGGATTTACAGGTAATGCAAACGTTACGACGCTTACAAATGATGTTCAGTTTGTGGTTCAGTTTTGTCCTCACATGTTAAAACTAGACTGTGAAAACATATTTAACATGCTACGACGAAAAACCTATCTTGTGTCGTTTTTTATCGAAGCAGAGCTGTTAAAGTGGTTTAAACTAGTGTTTGCTAACAGTATATAGTTACTATCGTGTTGACACTACACGTGGTGTACACAGACGACGACCTCCTCATATAAACTGTAACGATTATTTCACGGTAACTTGAACGTTACCCAATGTGAATCTATCTGTTAGTTTTGGAACATAAACTTTCCACAAGCTAACATCATTTAACTAAAAGTTTAAATGAAGGTCATGTGGCTGAGCTTAGAAACTAACTGCTTTTCTAATGTATTGATTATTTCTAAATTATTATTATTATTATTTTTACCGTTGGTCAATCCTTCATTGATTTAACATCTTTGACCTAAGTTTGCCCCTTGTTGTTAAATGTCTGTTTTTGATAACTCTGCACAATCTTCTTTTTAAACATTGCTGTACATATATAAACAACACAACTTCAGAAGGTCAACACTTTTTTTATTTTTTATATTCAGGGCTAATTACAGATTTTTGATAATTTGTAACAAATGTTTCATGTCATGTACGTTTTGTAACCTGCTACTGGATGCTTTGATTTTCCCTCTGGATCAATAAAGTATCTATCTATCTTTGTCAAGTTTTGACACCTTTTTTTTTTTGCTTATGTTTCAGGTAACGTTACGAAAATGCCATTACATGGGAAAATAGTCGTGATAAAGAGGAGTGGAGGAGATGGGACCGAGTTCCCTCTAACTGCAACATGCTTATTTGGAAGGTGTGAGCATTAAAATGTTGTTATTCTTTTGGACCATCATTTATTGTTATGTCACTTTATATGAAATTACTTCATCCCCCAATAAATAATTAGTTATTCTGTGTTTACCGCAGTAAACACAAGAACATGTTTTAAAAAGGGTTTACTATGTCTAGGTACATTTTTCTTAAAGCTACCCATGTTGGATTTGAGGCGGACCTTGTCCTGCTGACGTCACAGTCCAAAGTGCATGTCTGCTCCTGTACTTGCATCAAGCACTTTTTTACTGTATATTCAAACCTCTAATTCACAAGTTCACTTTTCTTGTTCACCATCAAATGTTAAACCCAATGCTAATAAACATGTTTCATTTGCATGTTAACCTTGTGATCAGCATGTCTTTATATTGACACGTTTGTTTCTTTGTAATCTCACAGGAAGCCTGACTGTGACATTCGTATTCAGCTTCCTCAAGTCTCCAAGGAGCATTGCAGGATTGACTTGAATGAAAATAAAGAGGTAACATACCTGTGATCTTCCAAGGATAAATGTAGAAAATAACTGTCTTCATACTGGTTTATACATTTATTTAAATACTTTTTTGCATCTTAGTTTTTTAGATGCAAAAATCCCACTACTAATGTCATTGTTGAAAATCACAACTTGGATGAATGTAGATGCCTAGCTGATGCTCACATTCTGTATTGAGCTACTCATTTTCAGTTTTTTGAGGTTAACCTCTTTTTGTCTTTCACAGATAATTTTGACTAATCTGAGCTCAGTGAATCCAACTCGTGTCAACGGGGAGGCTTTGCAGCAATCAGAGCGTTTGAAACATGGAGATGTCATAACTATAATTGACCGTTCTTTCAGGTGAGAATGAAGAGAAATATTTCATCAGAATCTCCAGTTGTTGTTTTGTTGTACCAGCAATTGATCTTAAATACCATTAGGACGACTCTGAAGAGCAATATCACTTTAATTATTTTTCTTAGTATCGACCAACATGATGCAAGGTTCAAATGTGTAGTGCAGTGTAATACTCTCTGCTCGATTATTCAGTTACTCACTAAAAATATGAATCTCCTGTTGCCTGTTGTATCTGAACAGATCATCTACAAATACAAAGTACAGACAGGATGTGTTTAAATTAGTGACTAGTGGATACAGTCAACTTGAAATTGCAAAATCTCATCATGCATGCTACCATTACATGGGACAGATGTAACGTATGTCTTTTGTCACTTCAGGTTTGAGTACCCTCCAGCACCCACACCAAAGAAGAGGTCCTCTGTAGGGGGCAAAACTGACACCTTAAAAGTAAATTACGAATTTATCTTTTAATTGTCGGAATCTGTAGTCTACCAAACATCTTGTGTTTGCTTACACTCCTGCTGAATTTCAGTGTTGCATAAATGTGCTGATTGAAGTGTCCTTTGCTCAGGTTCTTCAAGATCAGCAAGTGGGAGACTCTGTCCCCTCTGAAACAGGAGAGAAGAGGATCTCTCAAGTGTCCACAGGTGAGACCATGTGATGTCGATATTCCTAACTGTTTGTCTCTGAAAACGATGCAGCCAGTTATTCTGTGGAATCATACAATAAAAAATCCTATTGCAGATCATTAAATGGTTGAGTTGGATTCAAAAGTACGAGTCAACACCATGTCCAACTTGATGTCCAAATGATTACAGGTCATTGTAATATTGAACTAACATTTTTCTCAAGTCACTGTCTCTCAACCACTCTGCTCACTTGATTACAATCCCAACACTTCAGTCTAACACTAAGAACAGTTAAAAACAACAACAAAAAAATACAACTGTTTTAATGTGAAGTTAATTTGTTCCCTTGATTTTAAGACCCTCACCTAAAAGATGGAACTAACCACGACAACATCCAGCGATCCTTGGAGAAAACTGTGGAGATGGAGACCAAGGAGGAGGGAAGCCAGCTGCAAAGCAAAACCGCCTCCCCCTTCAACGACCTGTATCAGATGATCAAAAAATCTCTGGATGTCAAGACCCCTCGGAAATCATCCGCCAGTCTGCTTCAAACACCAACCTCGAGGTTTTGCACTCCAAAGCCTACTCCTGCCAGGAAAAGTGGTGGAAAACCTGCTTTCTCCACCGAAGACAAGATCACTCCTAAAAAGGATGAAGCTGAAGTCAAGATGGAGACTGAAAAAAGAAGCATTGAGACCCCGAAGTCTGTTAAGAAGCAACGGCGGTCCTCCCAGACTGCACCAGGAGCTGAACCTGTAAATTCTGCCAACTCTGAAACACCTTCACCTCAGAAGAGAATCCGTACACCTCCCCAGAGGTTTACCGCGGGTGAAGTTGTTGAACAAATCTGCGCTGGTTCTCCCAAGTCCCCCACAAGAAGGAAGAGCAAGGAGGCAACACCAGTCAAACCAGCAGGGATAGAAGAAGAAGCAAAGCAAGAGGCGACTTCTCCCAAAGCAGAAGAAAAAAGAAGGGCATCGCCAAGAAACTCTGGGAAAGTTGAAAAGGGTAATACATTTGATCTTGTCTTAAAATTGAGGAGTATTTGTTAAAACAGGTTTTATATATATTAATATTACTGATGTATAATCATTTTCTCAATTTACATTTTAGATAAAGAGATGTCCAAGAAACGCAAAAGTGGAGAACTTGGCAGTGACTTGCCAAAGTCCCAAATGAAGAAGAAAAGGGTTTCCTTTGGAGGTCAATTGAGTCCGGAGTTATTCGACAAACGACTTCCTCCTGACTCTCCATTACGCAAAGGAGCCGCTCCTCGAAGAAGCTTGTCTCTATTAAAGCCTAAATTGTCGCTCCTTAGAAGAGCATCAGTTATTGGATTACTAAAGGTAAGACGTCACACTACGTGAGTCAATGTCCTTGTCTGATTATTATTATATCTCTTGCTCATCGTGTTGCTTGTTTTTTTTATTTTTAGGAACAAGAAAGTCCTGGAAAAAAGAAGACTCCTTCACCCAAGAGGGCCTCAAGTGCCAAGAGCACATCTCCTAAAACTCCTACGCCTACAAAGAAGTCTCCCAAATCAAAGTCCCCATCTCCCAAGGCAGCAACGCCTGCAACAAAGTCTCCAAAATCCAAGTCTCCGTCTACCAACATAATGGAAACTCCAAAGAGCACCAGACTGACCCCTGCAGTGCAGGGGCGCTTCTCTGTGTCACGCGTCGGCACACCTTCTCCACGAGCAGAAGAAGCTGTTACTCCTAAACTACCAGGGGGGAGGAAGAGTATTGTGCGTATGACACCGAAGGTGACGAAGAGTGCTGTAAAAGTAATGGTCAGAAGAAGCGGCATTTCACGGGCATCTATGAAGGGTATGTTGACTCTGACATCTCCTTTACATTCCAAACTATTTCGAAGTTAGTCTTCATAGCTTACAAGCAATGCTTACTGCCTTTCAGCTATTTAATCTACTTTTCAGCCTTATGATATCAGGCATAACTTTCTATATCAGCTACAAATAACTTGCATTATAAACTTTGAAATTGTGAAATGATTGTTCCGTTGACCGGTAAAAGAATTTCTAGAAACAATTACAAATTTTACTCAAATTTTCTCTTCTTTTTTTTCCAGCCAAAAACTCCTGGGCTGACATGGTGAAATTTGGACAACCTAAGACTCAGCTGGCAGCTCCCGTCACAAAAGCAGTCATCAGGAAAACAAAGAAGAAGGCAGCTGTGCCCAAACCACAGGTAAAGTGAGACACAATACAAGTCAAATATTATACCTTTAAATGCAGCCTGTAACTGTTGGAGTAGATGTTGCACTTAAGTACCAGTCTCTAAAAGCAAAGCTTTTCTTTGACCAGACCATCACTGTCCCTCCCCTTCCCTCCTCCACAACCTCAGTGTTCAGTCCATGTGCAGAAGTTTATTTGGTTTTTAACTCCGCCTTTATGCCTCTACATACATTTTCCCTGAGTGTCTACTCTAGTTATAAGATGTATATAAGTAAACAGAAAAAAGTAAAACTACATGATGTCTTTGTTGAACTTACAGACCCCTGCAAGAGCAATCCCTGGCCACTTCAGCACTGGCCACGCTTGTTCCCCTGTTACCATTGTGGTTAGCAGAGCCCAGAAACAGAAGTTGGTACAACCAACTGGTGCTGCACCACGCCTGGTCACCAACATCGCTCTCCTGAAAAAGAACATGAAAATGGACGAGGACTTGACCGGTAATTCAATCGTTTACATTCTAAAAAATAGCAACATGAGTGTTGGTAACATACTTTTGACATCACCGTTAACAGATGCATGCGTTTTGTATTCAGGGGTTTCCGAGATGTTTAAAACTCCTGCAAATGAAAGGAAGACGAGGTCTGTTATTGATGAAAGCAGCACCATGAAGACACCAATGGCAGGTCTGGAAACGCCTTTGGTTGAACCATCTGTGCTCAACACCCCGGAAGAGACAGGTAAACGTTGTCAACCCCTAAGCATACACGCTAAATCTAACATGTTGTTTTTAGACCAAAGAGTGGGGATGTAAGAATAATTTAATAACGCATTTCAAATCAATTAGACAAAATATTTTGCAATACTCTTACTTTCCTGTTTTTTTATCAGTACCACCAACTGCACAACCTCAAAATTAAAAATGGGTCACTGAAAATATAAAGGGGAAAAGGTTAGCTATTTTTATTTTTAGATAATTTGAATAAAATAATGTTTTCATTGACATCACTCGTATTTCTATATTTAAAAAAAAAATAAAGATTATGATAAAACTGTGTCATGAATCCAGCACAGTGGTAGTATTTAATCATACGTTTGGTCTACAGTTCTATCCTAATAAAGAGTCGGTCAAATGTAGCTTGTTGTGTTATTAAATGAGTATAAACGTATGACTTGTTTTACAGGAGAAATGATGGTATCTCCACTCAGTGTTTCCGTCAAAGACAGACAGTACAACAGTGAGGCAGTCCAGCGCTTCCTGGTTGGAGATCAAGAATCGAGCTTTGTTTCAGACGTTCCTGCCTCAGAGACTTCCTCTGAGGATCCCGTTGAACAGCAGTGCACAGATGTAAAGACCGCCTCCGTATCGACTCCTAAACAGAAGCCCGAATTACCAGACTGTCTTACTGGAGTGAAGAGAGTTATGAAGACGCCAAAACAGAAGGCAGAACCTGTAGAAGACCTTAGAGGGAGACTTCTGAAAACTCCCAAACAGAAGCTGGAACAGCAAGAGTGTCTCACTGGAGTGAAGAGGATCATGAGGACCCCGAAACAGAAAGCAGAGCCCATTGAGGACCTGAGAGGGAAAATTCTGAAAACTCCAAAGCAGAAACCTGAGCAACAAGAGTGCCTCAGCGGAGTGAAGAGAATCATGCAGACCCCACAACAGGAGGTGGCACCTCTTGAAGACATCAAGATACAACTTCTGGAGACTCCCAAACAGCAGCCCGAACAGCTTCAGTGTATGACTGAAGTTAAAGACATCATGCAGACCCCACAACAGGAGGTGGAACCTCTTGGAGATGTTAAAGGAAAACTTTTGGAGACTCCCAAAGCTCCAGAGGCCAGGGATGCTGGTATGGAGACACCAGTACACATGCAAGAATCTGAGGCTGTCTCTGAAGTGTCAGAAATGAAAACTCCAAACACGAAGAGCTGCCCACCAGTCTGTCTCACTGGTATTAAGAGAATCATGAAGACGCCCAAGGAGAAGAGTGTACCTGTGGAGGACAACTTTGGTATCCAAACACTCATGAAAACACCCAGACTGAGGGGCAACACACAAGTGGAAGACTTTGAGGGACTTCAGGAGCACATGGAGGAGCCAACGATTCAACCCACTGGACAACAGGAGACAGAGGAGGTAATAATGGAGAGCACTATGATTATTATTTTACTTGTTTTTACTGGAAGAATTAGTTTAGTTTTTAAGATTTTGGAAAGAATTTGGCAGCTAAGTGTCACCAGTGTTGGAAACAAATGGGGACCAGGCCAGACTGAAAAAACTGGACTGTAAATAAAAATACATTTCTTGCATGGAAGGACCTAATTTTACTCTATAGCAAACTTTATTTTTTCACATTCAAATTAAATAAGTATGTACAGCTGAGCACGCTGCAGTTAGACCTATCACTGCTATAATTCTAGTATTAACGTTTGTCCTCTCTTTCTTGATCAACCATCTTTCCTTCTGGCTTTGCATTGTCTGATCAGCCAGAGACTAATAATATAACATTTCATTTTCCCTAACCTTTTACAGAACATAAGTTTCATCTGCATGGTTTACTTTCTTCTCTGAAAAAAAGTTGTCATCTAAATTGTCTTTTGTCTTTTTCTAATATACAGATTGAAGCCCAAAAAGACTCTGACTGTGATGTAGAAGATGCAAAAGGTTAGTGGAAATTAAGGTTCAAAAGTATTATACAATTTTAAAGGAGCAATATGCAACTCGACACGTAGCATTTAAGATGAGTACTGCAGTCCAAATTCAAAAACAGGGCTGTCTCCACCGCCCCCTCATCGCTAGAATCGATGTGCACACGGATTACCATTTCGTAGACACTGAAGCTTCAGTATTTAGCCAGCTCTGCATCACTTTTGAAACCTTTCTGCGTTATAACCACTCTCCATCTTTAAAAGCATCTCCAATATTTTACCTAATTTTACCACATTTTTGCTTATTAGAAACATCAAAAGGCTTTTTAGGTCTGGTAGAATCAGTTGTATCTGAACCAGTTGGCTTGCCTGCTTCCATTGCTGCTGGTTTGCCAAGATAACTGGTCTCATATCTAGCAAACCGAAAGGCATCCCCAAACCAAGAAGCATCAAAAACGGCCATGTGGTGGTGACTTAAACTCTCTGGCCAAAACAAATACATTCAAGACCAGAATCCAAACTTAGCCGGAGATCATACTGGCTGCTGCTTTTTTGTCAGAGAAGCCATCTACTGAATTAAATCATAAAATGACCCTACTTTATCATCAGACATTAAGGAAACATGCTAACATATTGCTCCTTTAATTTAATTTAAGATGGATAATAATAAGATGACTTATGTAAGCTGCACAACAATCATGAGCTGATTTTGGTCTTCTTTCCCTCTCTAACAGAACTGGACTTTGCTCTGGAGGAGCCACAAGACAATGTGCCATCTGTGACTGATGATGTTCCCCAAGTTGATCTGGAAGAAGGTATGTTCTTTATGTTTTAATGCTGAAGTTACAAACACTTTAAATTATTAAGGTACAGCATAGGATATGATATAGGAACGGGAATTCTGCATATCAACTTCTTTAAACTCAAAACTTTTCATTTGTTGTCTGTTAGAAGCTCAAAGGTTTAGGTATATGTCTGTTATCTTTATGACCAAGTTTTATACCTGAACACAAATAACTTACTTCAGAACTCACTTGAAGAATTTTGGCTTTTTTTCCCCTCTGGTGTATGATCCTTGTATAAACCCTTCATTATATATATACTGTTTTCGTTTCCTTTTAGAAGTAGATGTAAAAGAAGCTTTCACTGAAGACCACTTTGAGGAGGTGCCAAGAGATGATCATGAGAAAATATCAGAGGCCATAGAAACTGTGTGTCAAGAAGCTGCTGATGAGATCAAGCTCGAGGAGCAGGATGCAGTCGATGAGAATTTGTCTAAAGAACAACCCCAACTGGAGACAGCAACTGGCAATGTCATGGAAACAGAAACATCAGAAACCGATCCTAAACCCCAAACACCTGTAACAGAGATTGTACCCCAGGTGACCGAAGCAAATTTGACTGTCACAGAAATAGAACCAACCGCCTCAGATCCTGAAGCCCCAACACCTGTCACCGAGACCTTACCAGAGGTGGAGGAAGCAACTTCCAACATCACAGAAATGGAAACAGCCACCTCAGATCCGGACCTTGGGAACAAATCTGTTAGAGGCAGAAAGGCCAAAACAGTGGAAACCAAAGCAGCTGAGGAAAATCAAGAGACAGCAGAACAACCTGAAGAGCTTGCTGTTCCCGCTCCAGTCAGAGGAAGAAGAGGGAAGAAAACTGAAGCTACTGCAGCCCCTGCTGTTAGACAGACAACAAGAGGCAGAAACACAAAGACCACTGAGAGCAAGGATGTTGAGCCCGCGGCAGAGATCAGCGAGTCTCTGCCTTCTGAAGTCGCTGTTAAGCCTAAAAGAAGAAATGCCAAAAAGGCTCCTGAAGATAAAGCTGAAACTGTTGATGAATCTTCCACCATAACTATGCCAGAACCAGAGAGCCAACTGAGTCTCCCAGCAGAGGTTGACCAGGAAGTAAATGTCACTGAAGCTCCTGTGGAGGAGGCTGTGATGAAGCCCAGACGTGGGAGAAGAGCTAAACAACCTGAAGAAGCAGCTCCACAGCAGAAAGATGTTGAAGTTCCCACAGCTGATGTAGCAAATGGTATGTAACATAAATGTTCAATTAAACTAAAACACATCTGCTGAGTGACTAAATCACATGTAAAAATTAGGGAATTACAACAGCTATTCATACACAATCCGGTGTAAAAATAAAGACAAAATGCTGAGACATAAGCTCTTGACTGCAAGTGCAGTTAAAAACTCACCCCACTGATTGTTCTGCATGTAACTGCATTGATGCAAGAAACATGCTGGCATATATATCAAAGCGGAACAAGGCACATCAACTTTTCAGACCATATCAACTATCTAACTCAGTGGTTCGCAAACTTTTTAGACTGCATACCACCTCAGAAAATATTTGGCTCTCCAAGTACCACCATTATGGTAGACGTTAAAATACACTGTAGGCCTATTTCTACACACATTTTACGCAGGAGGCAAATTAATTCATAAAAAGAATATTATTTATTGACTGTTGGCAGCCACACTGTAGGACTGCTAAGGGCTAGCGCTAGAACTGGCACTTAAACTCCACACAGTGCAGAACAATAAAAATGACAACTTTATACCATCAACCTGTTTGAGAATATTTAGTCTCCAGTGTTTCCCACACAAAGATGATACCTGGGCCCAAGTATATTTCTGGCCTGTTCTTATTTAATTTTTCATTTATTCATAAAATTGCTGCGTGCGAGAGAGAGAGAGAGAGAGAGAGTGCAAGCTCCGTGCAACCAGAGCCTCTGTATCATAAGGCTCTGCATTCAACATAGCAAAACTCTCTTTTAAAAAAATCCTTCTCGACTCCTGTGCATAGTTAAGACACAGCAAAATAGAGCAGAATCACATCAGCTTCAGAGCAAGAGAGAGGGTGAGCGACTGTCCGTACACTCTTGTAAATGCATCACAACGGAAGCATCTCCTGGCTCTGTTTTAAAAATGTTAGGCTACAGCTGCTTGCCATCGATTCTGTGCTGAATTCCAATAAATAACAGAATATCTGTTAATGTATTTTGTAAGCATTTTATGCTGAAGGTTTTTTTTTAAATATTGCGGAGATTCCTTTGCGCACCACCACGGGGAGTCCATGTACCATAGTTTGAGAACCACTGATCTAACGACTTCCCTCCCCCATCATGTCATAATCCTGTATTTAAAGAAAATGGTGATACACTGTTAGAAATTGTATACCCTGTGGAGTCGACTGCCAGTTTGATTGCAAAGTGAAAGCAGAGGTGGGTAGCATGGCGACTAGGCAAATTGGTGGCAGGCTGTTGGTTTATACTAATAAACTTTACCTTACGGAGCCTGGTAGCTAGCAAGATTGCGAACTCAATATGTTGAAAACAGATGGTACTAAAAAGAGCTACACAGAAGCTGCACATTGTGAAAGACAGATGAAACCTTGTTTGTGTGTGTACTGGTGAAACTTGTGTTCTAGATTATAAAGTACTTTATTTAACTAATCAGATATTCAGTAGTTGAATGTCAATGTGCATTAATTCCATTTTCCCCATTTGTTTCCCTTAAATTTAAGAAGCAGATACCAGTGAAGTCTGCAGTGAGATGCCTGAGGTGGTGCCAAGCAAAAGTGCTGAAAATGAATCCACAATTCTCGTTGAAGCTGCTCCAGAGGCTCCTGTTTCTGAGAGTTTACCCGTAGTGGAGGCAGAAACTGATGCAGCTACCGTTCAGAAGAAGCCTGTTCGAGGCCGAAGGGCAAAAACAGTGGAATCCAAAGTTGAGGAAAAACAAGAAGCAGAAACAGAACACCAAGAAGAGCCTGCTGTCCCTGCTCCAGTCAGAGGAAGAAGAGGGAAGAAAACTGAAACTGCTGCACCAGCTGCTGTTAAGCAAAAAACAAGAGGCAGAAACACAAAATCTCAGGAAAGCACCTCTGATGAGCAACCTGAAGTGATGCCAGAGAACACTGTGGAATCAACCCAGATAAGCAAGGATTCCTCTGAAGTGTTGACTGAGCAGACTTCTCAAATTAATACCCATCAAGAGGATAAAGATTCTGAACCCCCTGCAGAGGAAGCTGCTGTTAAACCAGTCAGAGGGAGGAAAACTAAACAAACTCCTGTTGAGCAACAAGGGCCAGAGAAACACGAAGTATCTAATGATGAGGAGCCAACAGCAGAGGCTGAACCTCAAAAGTCCATTCCTAGTGTTGTAAAACCCAAAAGAGGGAGGAAGACCAAAGCAGATACAGTTGAACAAAATGAGGAGGCAGAAGAATCAGTCGTCACTGTGGAGACCAAACAGCCAGCTCAACCTGCAGCCCGGGCTAAGAGGGGAAGAAACACCAAGAAGGAAGAAGAAAAGCAAGAGAGCATTGAGACTTCTGAGTCCACAGAGCCCGCTAAAAAAGTTAGAAGAACCAGGAAGGCAGAGCAACATCATGAAGAAGTTGAAACAGCTGTACCAGATGAAGCTCCACTTGTTGAGGAAGAAGTGACGATGCAGGAACAGGAAACAGTTGCTACAAAACCCAAGAGAGGAGGGCGCAAAACCACACAAGATACAAAGAGTGACTCAACCGAGGTCCCTGCTGTCAGCACAACAGACAAACCTAAACGGGGCAGGAGAGTGAAACAAGTATCTGAAGAGGCTGTAGTTGCTGCTGTAGCAGAGGAGGAGGTCGATGCTGAGCCAGAAGCCCAGGCCGATAAACCAAGCCGGGGAAGGCAAACCAAAACTTCAGTGAAAAAAGAGGTTTCAAAAGCCGTTCCACCAAAGAGAGCCAGACGAGGTGCAGCTGCCCCCCTTGAGGAGACCAACACTATGACATCCAGCTTGACAGGTGAGCACCTGACACAGGCATTACAGCACACTCCAGTCGTCTCCTTTAACTCTTAATGTTAAGAAAACAGTTTGCCTGTGCCTTTCATTAGTAATAGGTATGTAAATGATGTATTCGAAGCAATGAATGAAGTCAAGTGCCTGTTATTACCCTGGATAGTCAGGTTAAGTGCATTTGTAAGAGGGTCAACTAGGACGGACTAGTCATGTCAAACTGCAAAACTATACATGCAATGATTTTTGCACATTTTCATATTGCATCATGTCATAGTCACAAGATTCTAGAAACAAGTTTTTTTTTTTTAATGTCTAAGTAATCATGTATGGCCGCTGTTTTCTGAATAAACCATTAGGCGTCTGAGCTCTCATTTGGCAATCTCAGGAGCATCTATCAGTGGTGATTGTCTTATTCCAATTAGTCAGTCTGCTTTCTCTGCATAGGGGTCAAAACTTTGGAACTCTACCTACCAGCTTAAAACAGGAGACCAACAGTCTGTACAGCACATTTAACAGAGACTCAATGGCTCCAATCCTAACAGTGGTCACATGAATAGCTTACAACTGATTTATTGTCTGATGATGTTGCCTTTGTTTTATTGCTTGTATGTAATTCTGAATGTATTGCTTCGCTGTTCTTATTGTCTTATTATTGTACATTTTATTATTTCTGTCTTCTCATTATGACTACTTTTATTTCACTCAAAAGCCTTGTGTGTAACAAGTGATTTTAAAAAAGCATGTGTGCTAAAACACTCGGAACAATGCATCTGATCCGTCCAATGTGACTGTGATATCTTTGTCAAATCTATCTAACATAAAATCCCCTCTGGTTTCAGAGTGTGCAGCTATTTCAGTGGAGCCAACCAAAAGGGGGAGACGAGCAGCAAAGCCCACAGATGATTCCAAGGTGACCTTGGAGCAGGCACCTCCTGAGGAAGAATTGAGTAGCGCTGTTGTAGAAGAGCCCAAAGGCTCCAAAAGATCTGTGAAGTGGAAACCAGACTTGGAGGTCATTGAGATAACAAAAGTAACACCTATTAAAGCAGTGCGGGGTAGGAAACCAAAACTCGCTGACCAAGTTGAGGCAGGAAAGAAAAATATGTCAAAAGATGCCAACAGTGCTGAAGAGAAGGATCTCTCAGATGCAGCAGTCGAAGCTCAGCCCGCCAAGAGAGCCAGACGAGGGGCGAAGGTCGTCAACGTAACCTCGGATGAAGCGGAGTCCACAAGCAAGGAGGAGAGTGTTGAAGCTAAGACTCAGACAAAAACCCGCAGAGGAAGATCAGCAAAGAAATAAAAAGCCTTTGTTTATAGTCTTAATCTTAATGACTTTTTTTTTCCATTTTAACATCTTTTTGTACTTGTGAGGTTTTACATTGTGTGGCATTTTATTGAGTAGATTCATAGGCTAAAGATTAAGCACTGCTTTTTTTCTTCTTTTTTTTCATTACCCAGGGAATCTTGTTTTAAACATTTATGTTGTGACAAGTTGTATGTTTTCGTTTCTTCAATGCGTTACAGATATGTTTATGGTTAAAAAATGGTTATTAAATTTTTTGTACTATGGAAAACGTTGTCTGACTTTTTTTTTTTTTTACTGTTCAAAAATTATCTTGTTTTCTGTGCAGCCTTTGTGGGAAATACCCAGCCCTAGTTCACAGCAAGTTAAACACCATTTACTATTAGAAGTAGGCAAATTATTTAGGCAGGCAAGTGTATACATGGAAAATGGTTTCTGAGACTAAGTCTTGAGGTTAGGCGTTAAAGCTCTATCTGCACAGAAACAAACAAACTCATGAACACGTGAAGATTCCAGTCAGCTAGCATTACATAATGGTCGGTTTCACATTAAGCACTAAGACATTTTTATCTTTCGAGAAAGTGTTTTTATTTGACACCTCACAATTAAGACGTTAATTTCATTGTGGGGGAGGTTTGGAAAAACCTGGGTTACATTATATTGTTGAGGAGAACAATGGTACCAGGGACAAATGAGTTTTGAAGTCTGTTAGTCCTGCATCTAAGCACTATATCTGCGACCAGATGGCAGCAGCTTGTACTCGGTGTGAAGGGGGTGGTGCAGTCCCTAAGGATAGCCTGTGCTCTTTCTGTTGCTCTGACTCTGTATAAGAGGGAGAGATCATCAAAACTAGAGCCAGCAATTTTACTGCACATTCTCACGGTTTGCTCGACCCAAACCAACAAATAAAAGAGAAGGTTAAAACAGGAATAAAACATTCTCATAAAAACACGATCAACATTAAAATTCCTCAGTTTTCGATAAAATTAAAACTAATTAAAGCGCTGTAGATATGACCACATAATAAGGGATACATGTGTTTGACTAAATAGTATCAGGCCAGATAAACGTCCCCACTATTTTCGACCTTTATCGATAAAATAAAATTGGTTCCAACGGAACGTTTAGATAGTCGGACAACCCGGACACATTTTCGAGTCGTACCAGAAACTAACGCAAGCTGGACGTTGGAGGGAGATTTGAGGGGCGCGTGTGAAACCGACGACTTTGCAGTTTGATTAATATTTTTTGATTAAATTGACCTCTGGCATCATGGAAACAGACAAAGACATAAAGTGTAAACCGAGAGGTTTCCATTGCACTTTGTGTAACGTCCACATACCAAACAGTGAGTATCGATAGCTAACAGTTAGCTGCACGTCAGGCATGTACACTTCATGTACCCCTTGTATGCAGGGGTGCAGCAGTGATTTTAAAAGTGTGGGTGTTGTAATGTTAGTATATTACCACCCTCTAGCAAATCAACACATTCTGTTTCAATTAATGTCCAATAACTAATGTTAGCTGACACATCATACAACAAGACAAAGTTACAAAAGATAATTAGACACTAACTTTATGAACATCCATTGTGAGTAACCCAGTTAGCTCTAAAAACCAGATTCAAAACTGCTCTTTATGATGCTTTTACTTTGCTTTTCGTATTGCCTTATGCCTCAGTCTCTTTATTTCCGGTCTTCAAATATAATGTGCTTTTATTTTGAAAAACTGCATAAGGGACGTCCGCTACATCGTAAAGTTACAGGAGTCAATAAATACAGCTAAAAGAACAACCAAGAGGAGAAAATGGCCAATATTTTAGAAACAACATGGGTACATCTAAATAAATTGTTTGTTTGTTTTTAGAGCTGAGCTGAGCAGTCAGTGGGCAGACAATGTAAATAATTTGAAACATGATATGAAACGTGAACAGTTAGAAAGAAGCTTTCTGACTATTGTTGCATTCATCTTTGCAAAATGGAGAATTTCTGTTACACTAACAGTTTCCCCCATAATAAGTATTTGTATCAGTATCAACATAGAAACACTCCATACCGTGTGTTTTACTCAATGGCATTCCTTCATTTGAGTTTTTCTAATGCAAAGATGTTCATGTTTTTACTGCAGTGCCAAGCTTGGATCAACATCTTAAAGGAAAGAGACACAATATGATTAGCAGTGCGCGAAGTACAAGGAAGACTCAGGGGGAGTGCAGTGTGTATGTCAGTGGCATCAAGCCTGAAATCTCTCAGACTGACATAGCTGCATACTTTGAGCAGTTTGGGCCACTCTCCGATATCATCATGGATAAAGACAACGTGAGTAAGCCCTCATAACAAGAGTTAAAGAAAATGTCAAAGAGCTCTAATTTAAAGTTGGATCACTACACGGTCTCAGCATATATAATGTGACTTTTTAATTCATTGCAGTCTTGAATGTGATCTGTCCGTCTGCACTCACAGGGTTTTTTTGCCATCGTGCAGTTCAGTGAGGCTAACAGCGTCGAGGCGACTCTGTCCTGTGTTGAGCATCAGTTGAAAGGTTTGAAGCTGCGGGTCAAACCTCGGGAAAAGAAGGATTTCAAGTTGACGCCGGACAAGAAGACAAATGACCCCCAACACATTTTTGACCGTCTAAAACCTAACCTGTGTCAGCAGGCGTCCGTAAGTTCCCTGTTGTCAAGTTAAAGCTATTTTATGCTGAGGAAATGTTTGTAATAATAATAACTTTATTTATATTGCACCTTTTAAAAACACAGGTTTACAAAGTACTTTGACAAACAGCAAAAACAAGAACAAACTAAACCAAACACAGAACAACATAAACAACAGCAAGAACATAACAAATGCAAAATACTAAAAATAAATAATACAATTCAACAGAAAAGAACCCATAGTGCATGATCCACAACAGACATATATAACCCGACCATCACAAGAACCATCACAAGAACCATCATAAGAACAATCACAAGAACCATCACAAGAACCATCATAAGAACCCAGGCAACACAAGAACCATCATAAGAACCCAGGAAACACAAGAACCATCATAAGAACCCAGGCAGAACAGTTTGTTTGTAGGGAAAATACTCATAATTTTAAGGAGTGTTAAAGCCTCAAGGATATGTAGTGGAGCCTTGAGTTTCCGTTTAGTTCCATAATACAATATTGTATATGTTATTGAAATTGTTGTAAAAAGAAGGATACTTTTATCTGATACAAACAGGAAATGTCAAAAACACTGTAAAATCAGTTTGTACTTTGACTTCAGTTTTATTTATTAATTGATAAGCTTATAATGTGTGTTTTCTATGTGACTCTTCATCAAAGAGACTTACATGTTGTCCTCCTCCAGGTGGATGCACAGATGCAGCACGTTGTGCAGCAATTTCAGCTGGGAGAAAATGAAAAGAAGGCTCGAGGCCTGGTGGTACAACTCCTGCAGGAGGTTTTCATAGAGTTCTTTCCAGGTGGCCTTTATAAAAACAAACATTCAAAGAATGAGTTTGTTGAAAATTGTCCAACAGAATGATAATTGTGTTAATATTTTTTATGCTCTGGATTTGTTTGCAGACAGCCAGATTCTGCCATTTGGTTCATCTGTGAATACTTTCGGCATCCACAACTGTGACCTGGACCTGTTGCTGGACATTGAAAACACCAAAGTGTTCCAGGCCCGTGCCAAGTCCACCACAGAACAAGTATAACGTGTTTTTTTAAATTTATTATTAATAAAAAGTAATCGGTGCCTTGTTGTCATCTAAAATGATTCAGATCCACACAACTTAGAACCAATTATCAAGTAGTGTAACATAAAGTGAGGCTACTGTATGAGCTCATCCGTCTCTTGTTGTCCATTTCTTTGTTTAGGCAGGGGAGGGCATGTCAGACGACGGCCACTCCGAGGACTCCATCCTCTCTGATATCGACCTCTCCTCTGCGTCTGCCGCAGAGGTCCTGGATCTTGTGGCTGCGATCCTAAAACGCTGCGTCCCCAGTGTTTACAAAGTCCATGTGGTCAGGAGCGCTCGTCTCCCTGTGGTCAAGTTCCATCACCGCAAGCTGAACCTGCAGGGAGACATCTCGGTCAACAACAGGTGGGTTGAAGGGTTCTTCTTGATTCAGTGCAGCATCAGATGTGGTGATAAACGTTTGTTTTTTCTCGTAAGGTAAACTTATTAAAGCATTGTTTCATGTATGTTGAACTCTAGACTGGCAGTAAGGAACACCTGCTTCCTCCAGCTGTGCACAGGGACGGAGGACAGGCTGAGGCCTCTAATGTACACCATCAGATACTGGGCCAAGCAGAAGTGGCTGGCCGGTAAGATCAAATAACCTGCACCTTACTGAACAGTACATAGGACTAACTGAAACAAACCTTAGTGTGTTGTGTGCATTAAGGCAGTCATTTCATTTGTTGGTCTGCAGAGGTCAGTAGAACTCCACTGTCTGCTTGTAATCATGTCAGGATGTTTCTGCTTTTTGTTGCCTGGTTATGAAAAGATGATGTTCCCAAATACAGATGACACTAGTAGAGCTTTGTTTGGTTGAATCCAGACTGATTGCTAATACAGATTCAAATAAGAGTGCTGTATGCTAAATAGCCCACTAATTAGTTTGTGACCTTTGAACATTAGCCTCCATGCTGCCAGCAAAGCTTTCATTAGAGCACTGAGTGAGTAGAAATACATGATATGATTGGTTTTAAGTAAAGCTGCTCTGCTGTGTTGATCCATATTCAAGATCAAATGTAAAAATGTTTTTACGTATGTGTCAGAGTGGCAAGGTGGAGAAAAAACCCAACACTTATCCTGTTAAAGAATGAAGCTGTCCAATTCAAGTAAATGATCTGATCTTAGACTCTGTTGGCTGTATTCCAGTTTACAATCCATCCCTGGATTCTGTAATTTGTCAAATTAATCTACTACTGCAAGCCATTCTTCCATCACTCAGGCTACAGGACACAATATCCAAAACAGTGCGGAAGTTAACTTTTATCAGTTGGACCATATTTGAACCTTAAGCTTACCAACTCTGAAGTATAAGCAGACTGAACGTAATGCTTTGCCTGACTGATCTAGAGTCAGTTTCCTGGATCATTTGATGGACATTAAAGGCTTTCTATGTGATTTTTTGATCCAGCAGATGTCGCCCTTGAGCACCAGCATGAAACCAAAACAACTTGCGCTGCATTGTTGTGTTAGCATGCTAATGCTAGTGATCTTTATTATGCTCGTATCTTCACACTGCATGTAAATTTACCTGAAATGAGCGTGATCTAGAAACACAGTTAAGCAGTGAGCACAGTATGTTATTCTTCTTTTCTCTAGTCCCTCAATTAAACAACTTTTATACACGAGGGGAGGAGTCAGCCGGCCGTCCTGGCGATGTAAACAAAGTGAAGATAGGACTCTGAAAACTCTGAAAACATCACAGACAGTGGGACTCGGGTGTTACACCCATTGTAGACAGTCATGACTCATAGAGTTATTTTCAGAGGATATACTTGATTTCTATTACATTTAAGTGTGAAAAGTCACATATAAAGCCTTTAACGTCACAGTGATACCATTCAGGTTTCAAATGAGCACTGTGCAATTTTAAAATTGAGTGGAATACACCTGCAACTAGAATAGTTAAAAAAAATAAGGTACTTATAGGGGCATTAGCTGTTTCAGTACATCCTGAATATATTAATAATATAAATACAGCAGTTATTTATAACAATGCTTCACACTGAAAGATTCACCTTAACATCTGTAACACAGCTAGTGTTAATCTATCCACTGGCATTGAACCTTGCTTTAAAGAAAATGAACCTTCAGGTGGCTGAGAGTATAGGGCACGCACCCCATGTATAGAGGCTGTAGTCCTCGAAGTGGACGGCCCGGGTTCGAATCTGACTCGTGGCTCCTCTCTCTCTCTCTCTCTGTCTCTGTCTCTCTCTCTCTCTCTCTCTCTCTCTCTCTCTCTCTCTCTCTCTGCCTCTCTCTCCCCCCCCCCCCCCCTCTCCCTGGTTTCTGACGCTATCCACCGTCCTAAAATGCACCAAAATAAATCTTAAAAGCAACAGACACTCCACTATGTACTTAATAAAGACATTTTGTGTTGTCCTGTCAACTATTAAAAGCTTGTTTGGTTTTTGCGTTGTGATGTGCAGGTAATCCTGGCGGTGCTGGTCCCCGTCTCAATAACTACGCTCTGACACTGCTGGTCATCTTCTACCTGCAAAACTGTGAGCCTGCTGTCCTCCCCACTGTGGACCAGCTCAAAGACATGGCCTGTACGTGCTCCCACACTCACACACCCTCTCACAGTGTGTAGTATCACTTTTTTATTTTGAGAGGTTGGAATTAATTCATCACTGGAAATAATTTAGATGGTGCTTATGATGCAAACGGCAAGTTAGAACTGTTGCAGCAATTTTATAAATGCTATTAATTTATTGAGTGTTTTTTTTTTTAATAGAGACTATAATGTAGCATGTAAACTGAAATGTACGATTTTTTGACTTAGCTTTTTTGCAATGCTTTGCCCTTAGTCTAAGCTTAATTAAGCATTACGTGTTACCTCTCTGCAGGTGAGGAGGAAGAGTGTATGATTGAGGGATGGAACTGCACCTTCCCTAGTCAGCCTATTGCTGTGCCCCCCAGCAAAAACACACAGGACCTCTGTAAGTGACCTCACAGTGATTTCCTGTGACATGACCCTAGCTTCTAAATATGACTTCATCTAAACTGTTCTACAACACAAACCTCTACAGACCTTATTTCCCACTCTTAATCTTCATGTGTTGTTGTTTGTTATCCAGGCTCTCTACTGGCTGGTTTCTTCTCCTTCTATGCTAAGTTTGATTTTGCCAGTAGCATCATATCTGTCAGGGAGGGGCGTGCACTCCCAATCACAGATTTCCTCAGCCAGAATAAAGAGGAGGAGGTGATGCAAGAGGAACAACCCCCCAAGACTCAACATCACAGTCCTAAACTGGGACCCCTAAATCTCTTAGACCCCTTTGAACTCACCCACAACGTGGCTGGAAACCTGAA
The DNA here is from genome assembly GCF_963930695.1 of Labrus bergylta. NCBI lineage: Eukaryota > Metazoa > Chordata > Actinopteri > Labriformes > Labridae > Labrus > Labrus bergylta. Next base: position 21,796,938 of record NC_089215.1, on the reverse strand, counting down.
TCAACGCTCCCAGCGCAACTTCCAGAGGGAATGCCAGGAGGCAGACAAGTACTGCCACTGCCTTCAGTACCAGCACAAATCCACCAAGGGCAAGCCCTGGGGTCTGGTGCGTTTATTCACCCCCCATGGGAATGTCCCTCATTCCAAGACGCATCAGCCGACCATCAGCATCCCCTTCAATTCAGTGTCTCTCCCTGAAGAGCTTCGCAGTCAGCTGCACATGGCAGGAGACGGTTTCCAGCTGCTATGGTTTCAGAAGGTTTGCTCTGCGGTGGAGGAAGTCTTTCAAACTGTTCTCAAATGTCACCTCACTCGCACAGACTCTGTGCATGGCGAGGATTCAGCTGTTGTTGGTGCTGCTGAGGAAATGGAAACTTCCACAGCTTCCCTGAACACATCGATAAACAGCTGTGACAGCACAGAGTCATCTGTGAGTACGTCTATGGCCGGTGTCAAGAGGTCGCTGTCCTCTGACAGTGACCCTTCTGTGTCACCTCAAGGCAAAAAACTACGACTGGGGAAGAGGGGCAGGCCTGAGCTCCCCCCCTGGACCTGTGTGTTGAAGCACATAGTGTGGCTCGGCAGGAGGAAGGTGAGATGGGAGCTGAACAAGGACACAGAGACGAGGCCTGAGGGCAGCTGCTTGCAGGTGGAGTCACAGGTCACAGCTCACATCATTGAAAAAGAGCCCGAGCTCAAGGAGGCCCTGGAGTTCAAGATTCAGCCACAGGTGGTGGGCGGGACAGAGAGCACAAAGGCTGTGCTTAAGTTTGAGCCTACAAGTGACAAGACGGGAGTTTTTCAGGACTTCTTTCACTTCCTGGAAGCTTTCTTACCAAAGATGGTAGAGACACTGCTGGAGATACAAACAGGCAGTGCTTAAAGATGGACATATTTTAGATATGTCTCCTTACAAATCCAAATACATTTAGGTTATCTTTGTTTTGTATTAAAATTATTACTATTTGTTTTAAATAACATGAAGTAACATTTTTCTTTAATACCAGGCACTGTATATTTATAAATATAGGCTTTTTCAGTCCATACAGTTTGTAATAATTCATGTGTACTGTATATTTTTGTTTGACTTTGTTTCATATATGTTGTTCCTTTAATAGCCTCCTGATCTGTTTGAGAAGCTGCCTGGGTTTAATACTTTCTGTTAAAAAAATAAAAAAAAGGCTCCACTTTATTGAATCTCTAAATGGAAATTCGGTGGCAGATATGTCATCAGCCAAAGAATAAAAATATTCTTTTACAACACCGCCTGAGCCAGAAGTTATTGTAAGCAAGTCCATGTATGTACATTTATTGAGCCTTTGAATCATAGTTTTGTCTTCTGATCGTGTTGAATCACTTTTCTCAAAAACAATCAGAAGTGGAACATTTTCTCTGGCATGTTGTCGGTGCCTTGTTGAAACTTGTTGCTGCCCCGAAAGGAGCCATTGAGTGGCGCTTTTATTCAGTTGTGTTCTCTCTCATCTGACTGAGACAGATGAGAGTAATTACTGAGGCAGGCAGACTGCTTTATTACAGCAGGACGAGCAGGAGCTGAGGGATGCACTGAGCTCTGTGTGCTGATTAACATCATTCATCTCAGCTTTAATAGGAAAAACAGACGGACAACAGGTTAAGAGGGGCTGTGGAGGACTACGTTTGCATTAATGTAAGGATGCATATTGTAGATATGGGAACTTGTGATTAAGGAGCATTAATGACCTTAAGACTCAATATGTGTCTGGTCCTACATCACAATGTACAATCAGTGTACAGTGTATATCAGGAAAATGGCCAACACAAGACCAAATAAATAAAAAAATAGCCACTGTGGTCAAACTTTTTTTTTTTTAAGCGAAGATACTTTTTAGTTGGCCATTATTCATCGAGCAAACAATGCATTATGACTTAACTTGAGTAGAACAACAGTCAAAAAAAAAGGCTTTCTTATTAAAATATGAAATTCTTCGATGGATATTGTACAACACTCAAGTTCATCAGTGAAGATGTTTTCAAAGTGGGGTCCAGGGAACCCCATGTATTATAGACAGTGTTCTCCATTGATTTATTTGCACTCTAATTCATTCACTTATTCTAATGGGTTCTTTGTTGTCACTGAGATCTTCTGTCTGCCCCCGGTTAAAGATGTGTCAGAGGTCAGAGCAGAATGACAATGTAAGCACCATGCCAGCTTGTATAGGGATTGATTTTTACTCCAATGTAAGATCCAAACAGTGAATTGAATCATCTCGGACACATCTGATCACATTCTGAATACATGCATTTACACAGGTGTGATTTTCCTTATTCAGATATGGTCAGTTACAGATGACGTTAAAATAATGGGTGTAAATGGGGTAAAAGAATATTTGAGTTAGTATGACGTGTTTTACAGATCACAGTTACCAGAGGATGAATTAAAATGGCTGGCCAGCCCTGATCCTTACTCATGCGCCCCTATGTGCTTAACCTTTATGGATAGTGATATCAAATGAGGTACATACATTCACAACCTCTAACAATGGATTACAAAAGCTAATAGATTGTAACTTTGCTTGAATCAGCAGCATACAGACAACATTTCACTTTGTTGTTCCATTTGAAAGCTGCAAAACGTAAGACAATATCATCAGCCTGTTTCATGGATGATTAACATCAGCCTCAAATTTTAAACTCAGCATATCACTTCACAACAGCCATTAACTTTCCCTGACACTCCAGGCTACTCCAATATCCCCATCCATTGTTTTTCAAAGGGGTTGCTGATATATGGCCTCACACACACACACACACACACACACACACACACACACACACACACACACACACACACACACACAGCTCTAAAGCCAGAGCATCAGAGTGATTGATATCAAAACTTGGGTGGCTGTTTGTTGTCAGGCTAAAAGAAGAAAACACAACACATGACCATTTATTATTTTAAGATTCAAACAGGCTATTTGCCGGCATCAACAAAAAGCAATCTGTTGTGAAATCTTGGTGAAGATGGTCACAACATATGAAGCCCTGGACTCCAATGAGAAATGGTGTCATCAGATATTGATGACCAAACAGTTCAGTTACATGCAGCCCGTTTGCTTTAATTACGATAAGAATTGATTATGTCGGGCCTTTGTGTTTGTGCACTGCATCTATTGGATCATTGAGTCTATTCTTCATTTAGACTTACCCTGAAATTATAGGGGAAAAAAAGCCAGTTTCATGTTCTGTGTAATTGGCGTCTATTGGGAGGAGATCCTGAGTCAACCTCCATGAGACCTGAAATCCCTGAAGCCTGTGAGCAAAGTCAGCTGCTATCTCTGTCACTGTGACGCATGAACACATCGAGTCACCTCAAGTATGTCATAAAGTGGTGCTGAAAGCTTACGTCATTTCTAGTCATCCATCACCTCTGTAAAATTTGGTATAAAGAATCTGGACGGTGAGTAAGGCATTGACCTCATCTTGCCATCACAGATTTTAAAGGACTTCTTTTGATGCTGAACGTAACGTGCTGGTTGTGAGCATTTTAAGTTTGTGAAGGGGGAATTGAAAGAGCAACATAATGTGTCTGTCACAATAAATAATGCCTTAAATAGGCTGTGGAAAGTGTATGAAACAAATAAAATGACAGAAGTGGAAGCTAATGTTAACAGGATCTCAAAGGTCAAACTATCAACAAAAACCAACAATTATTAGAAAATAAAAACTGTTAAACTTTCAAATAAACATTTCCTGGCTCCCTGAAACAGGAGAAATAATGACAGAGAAAGTGGCAGATTTATTAGAGTTTCCATTTAGTTTTATTGAAATACTGTTACTGAGTTTAGCAGGCTACACAGGGGATATTGAGAAGTTGTGACGTTCTCTACATCATTCCCTTGAACCTTTCCTGAGCTCCTGTCGCATGTCTCACCATCCATCAGAGTTACCTGATGCTGCTACCACAAGCTCACTCATAAACACATCACAGTGTAGGATAAAACTATAAATGGTCAAAATGATGCCATGTCAGCGGTGAGACTTTGTCCTTCAGGGAAGAAAGACATTTGCAAGAGGTATCCCTGATTGGGAAACCAAATGTGATGCCTTGAAGTTAAAAAAATATATATTTTTATTATTATTTATGTTTAAATATTGTCACTTACAATAAAAGAAAAACAAGATGTTGTGGTTTTAACAACAGCCCTCCTACAGGAGAGGAGAATCATATACAGTATATCATATACATAATTCCTTTTACAATAAATTTCAAAAGAAGGGATGAAAACAGCAGACAAAAGGGGCAAACAAAGATTGAATCATCTCTCTCCCCTGGATTACCACAACACAGAAAGTATACAAATAAGTAAAGAATAATGGCAAGGAAAATAATTCCCCCAATATATCCCACCCCAACCTCCCTCTCTGCCCCCCAGCCCTCCCTCCCCACCCAGCCCTCCCTCCCTTCCTCCCTACCCACCCCAAGGACCCCACAGATAGACCAAGCATAACAAGCTAAAGCACAACATATAAATCATAACAAATATTTTAAAGTTTGAATGGTGTCTGTCCAACATGTCAACAAATATTCTGTGTTTGATTGAGTGTGTATGCCCTTCAAAAATTGGACATTTTTCCATTCAAGTAATTTGATTGGACAAGAGGCATTCCATTAGTGCTGATGATATACAGTACACCAGCACTGGGTCTTTTACATTTAAAAATTAATAATACGATTAAAAAAAACTGTTTACCCTATATGCCTCTTGTAGATTTGTTTTCTATCCATCCATTATCTATACCGCTCTTCTTGTTCGGGCTGTCTTTGGGCGAGATTGATTTGTTGTATAAAACCAATATCAAACTCGAGGTTGTGAAGTTATACGGAATCTCAGCACGGCTGCTCTTATATTCAGTACAACATTACTCCCTCCTGCATAGCATTTCTTAAATATGCTACTGTTTTCTAAAAAGTCCTGTACAGTGCTTCTGACTGGCAGCAGAGCCTTACTAAGCCGTTAACATGCTCATGAATTACCACACTACGGTAGTAGGTAGCTAATCCACCATTTTGCCTTCTGATCTGTGCAAACAGACCTGTCTGCCTGGAAAGCACTCTGCTCATATTAGTGACTCCCCCACTCTGGAGATAAGGCTAAATAAAAACGCATCATCATTTCCCCCCTTCTGTCCTTGATGGCAGGAAGGAGTCAGACATCCTCTTGGGAGATTGCTCTTACAGCGGAGTAGAGTTTTTGTAATCGTGTGTGTAATCTTCCTTTCATATTTGGACGAGACAGCATGTGTCATGCAAATGGAAAAGGTGCTGGTTTTACTTTCTAAAGTGAAGGCAGGTTCAGGAAAAGGCTTTTAGAGCTCCATTGGAGGACAGGTAGAAGCATATTGTAAGTAGATTTCCCACATCATGATTTGTTCAAGTTAGCACTCGATGCAAAAAAAATCAGGTAATTTTTCTGCCTCACCGAACAAAAGTGACAGACGAGCAGATTAAGGAAAAGTTGGTCAAATGCAACGAGATAAGAGAAAAAGTTTTGAAAGCCAGTAGCGTCCTACTGGTCTTATTATCTTTAAACTTAATGGCAACTCAAACACTTCTCCCCTCTGCAGGAGCCCAAACTGCTCTTCAGGAGTGCATTAGCTGGGTTTTAATGGACTGTGAAAACCTCAGATGTCTGCCCTTTACCTTATCTGAGGGCTGTTACATTCTCAGTGTTTGCCTTCAAAACACCGGCGATGGCTAATGACTTTTCTTGTGTATATTGTTGTTTCTTGTCATTGACTTTTATGGCCAGTAGAGTGAAGGAAGATCGGCTGATTACTGAGGCAGAATGAACTAAATGTTCAGGATAGCCACCGTAAGCTGTGATTACATCGGCGAGGACACATAGAACTAACACTAGAATGTCAGATGATTAACCCATTATTTAACCACTTTAAGCCAGTTCCCACTTTATTCAAACTCATCAAATTGTTAAACGCCATTATTGTCCCATTGTTGTTCTATTTTACAATTCACTAATTGTCCCTTAATACCAGTCTGAATTATGGTAAAATAATTGCTCAGAAATGGTCAGTAATATGTCAATCTGCTCTGAGCCTTTATCACACACACTTTTAACGGCCTGTTTATTGTCAACAGCTTCTGCAGGTCTGTGGAGGCTGTCAGCGGAGATTTATGCCCAAATCAAGATGTGTTTTTGACAAGGGCTTAGGGACTGACAAAGGAAAAACCATTGTTTTTTACAACACTATAAACAGCATTTGGGACGATGAGTCATGGGTTCCCTCGGGAAGCCCAGACGGGCATGTATGCGCTGCTATGCTATATGGCACTACGACAGTTTCTTTGATTAAACCGTGATCTAATACCATACTGACATTAATCTTTTACTGCTGGAATGTTAAAGATTACCATTAAAGATTCCTTTTTTTCTGTTATACCATCCAACTCCTTATGAACAGGATGTTGCTATAAGAAAATTTATACTGTTGTGAATTATGGCAACATGAAGCTAAGGTCATGGCAGACATTTTAAATAAGAAATGATAACCACTGTTTTGGTTGTTGAATACAGGACCTGTCTAAAGAACACATTTCATTCTTGCTTACTTTGTCAGAAAACAGAAGTATAATTATAACAATCCAACAAATTCACATGTCGCCAATTTTCCTTCAATGTCAGGCTCAGAGTGGAAATTCAAATAACCGACTGTTGTGATGTCATACAGATTTTTGCAAGGCTGAAAGTTGGGAATCCAACAAAAGTTATCATTTTAACACTTAACATTTTTCAAGCATCTCAAAAACAATGAATAGTGAAAATCTGACAGACATCTGGTCATATTTTAGGTAAACACGTTTTAACTGTCATTAGCTAACATAAGACAACAGCTAACAGTAGCAATCAAACACTTCCCAGCTAACACCACCATTTAATACTGTTACACAATATGATTGATAAGATTTCTCTCTGTGGGAAACTGTCAAGGCATTTGAATAGGTGTCAGCTGGTGTGATAACAGTAATGAGTTTTTGACATTAGCACCAACCTGTTCTGTAAACATAACATTCACCAAGGGATTTTGTGCCTTCCCTATTTTATCTTTAAATAGTATTTAAGTATTGTATTATCGAGGAATTGGTTGAACATTATCACTATCTGTTGTTTTATGGTTACTATTAAATGGTTACTAACTACCTTAAGTTGCTTTATTAACATATGTCTGTCATGGCAGGTTTTTCACCATCCTGTCATTTCAAAAACTTTTAATCTGGGAAGAATGGAAATGATACCAATTTGTCAGTTAACCTATGTTTATTAAAATTGCAACATGGAGTAAATTAGACTTAAATTTGTACAACATTTAACAGTATTTCAGCACCCAATACATGGTATATTGTCAGAGGGAAATTACGGCCATGCATATTTGGGGAATATGTCTTGTTTTTTCCTTTCCTTTTTGTTATGTGTTGGACTATTTTTACGCAGTAAGAACTACTTAGTGGTTACTTAATGGTTACTTAGTGGTTACTTAGTGATTACCTAGTGGTAACTTAGTGGTAATATAGTGGTTACTTAGTGATTACCTAGTTGTTACTTAGTGGTTCCTGAGTGGTTACTTAATGGTTACATAGTGGTTACTTAGTGGTTACCTATTGATTACCTAGTGCTTACGTAGTGGTTACTGAGTGGTTACTTAGTGGTTACCTAGTGGTTACTGAGTGGTTACTTAGTGGTTACTTGGTGGTTACTTAGTGGTTACTGAGTGGTAATTGGGTGGTTACTTAGTGGTTACATAGTGGTTACTTAGTGGTTACCTTGTGGTTACTTAGTGGTTACCTAGTGGTTAATTAGTGGTTACCTAGTGGTTACTTAGTGGTTACTTAGTGATTACGTAGTGGTAACATAGTGGTTACTTAGTGGTTTCTTAGTGATTACCTAGTTGTTACTTAGTGGTTACTGAGTGGTTACTTAGTGGTTACCTATTGATTACCTAGTGCTTACGTAGTGGTTACTGAGTGGTTACTTAGTGGTTACCTAGTGGTTACTTAGTGGTTACTGAGTGGTTACTTAGTGGTTACTTGGTGGTTACTTAGTGGTTACTGAGTGGTAATTGGGTGGTTACTTAGTGGTTACATAGTGGTTACCTAGTGGTTACTTAGTGGTTACTTAGTGTTTACTTAGTGGTTACCTAGTGGTTACTTAGTGGTTACTGAGTGGTTACTTAGTGGTTACTTGGTGGTTACTTAGTGGTTACTGAGTGGTAATTGGGTGGTTACTTAGTGGTTACATAGTGGTTACCTAGTGGTTACTTAGTGGTTACTTAGCGTTTACTTAGTGGTTACCTTGTGGTTACTTAGTGGTTACTTAGTGGTTACCTAGTGGTTACTGAGTGGTTACCTAGTGGTTACTTAGTGGTTACTTAGTGATTACCTAGTGGTAACAGAGTGGTTACTTAGTGGTTACCTAGTGGTTAATTAGTGGTTACCTAGTGGTTACTTAGTGGTTACTGAGTGGTTACTTAATGGTTACTTAGTGGTTACCTAGTGGTTAATTAGTGGTTACCTAGTGGTTACTTAGTGGTTACTTAGTGATTACCTAGTGGTTACTTAGTGGTTACTGAGTGGTTACTTAATGGTTACCTAGTGGTTACCTAGTGGTTACTTAGTGGTTACTTAGTGATTACCTAGTGGTAACATAGTGGTTACTTAGTGGTTACTTAATGGTTACTTAGTGGTTACCTAGTGGTAACTTAGTGGTTACTGAGTGGTTACTTAGTGGTTACTTAGTGGTTACTTTGTGGTTACCTAGTGATAGCTTAGTGGTTACTTAGTGTTTACTTAGTGTTTACTTAGTGGTTACCTAGTGGTCACTTAGTGGTTACCTAGTGGTTACTTAGTGGTTACCTAGTGGTTACCTAGTTGTTACTTAGTTGTTACATAGTGGTTACTTAGTGGTTACTTAGTGGTTACTGAGTGGTTACTTAGTGGTTACTTAGTGGTTACCTAGTGGTTACTTAGTTGTTACTTAGTGGTTATTTAGTGGTTACCTTGTGGTTACTTAGTGATTACCTAGTTGTTACTTAGTGGTTACTGAGTGGTTACCTAGTGGTTACTTAGTGGTTACTTAGTGATTACCTAGTGGTAACATAGTGGTTACTTAGTGGTTACTTTGTGGTTACTTAATGGTTACTTAGTGGTTACCTAGTGGTAACTTAATGGTTACTGAGTGGTTACTTAGTGGTTACTTAGTGTTTACTTAGTGGTTACCTAGTGGTCACTTAGTGGTTACCTAGTGGTTACTTAGTGGGTACCTAGTGGTTACCTAGTTGTTACTTAGTGGTTACATAGTGGTTACCAAGTGGTTACTTAGTGGTTACTGAGTGGTTACTTAGTGGTTACTTAGTGGTTACCTAGTGGTTACTTAGTGGTTACTTAATGGTTATTTAGTGGTTACCTTGTGGTTACTTAGTGATTACCTAGTTGTTACTTAGTGGTTACTGAGTGGTTACTTAGTGGTTACTTAGTGATTACCTAGTCCTTACTTTGTGGTTACTGAGTGGTTACTTAGTGGTTTCTTAGTGGTTACCTAGTGGTTACTGATTGGTTACTTAGTGGTTACCCTGTGGTTACTTAGTGGTTACTTTGTGGTTACTTAGTGGTTAGTTAGTGGTTACCTAGTGGTTACCTAGTGGTTACCTAGTGATTACTTAGTGGTTATCTAGTGGTCACTTAGTGGTTACCTAGTGGTTACCTAGTGGTTATCAAGTAGTTAGTTCTCCATTCGTTTCCCACTAACTAATCTAGCTACACCAGAACATGTGATTTGGAAGTTCTTAGTATCTACCCATTACTTAGTGGTTACTTACTGGTTACTTAGTGGTTACTTACTGGTTACCTAGTGGGTAGTTTCCCACTAACTATGGAAATGTTGTGTACTTTATTGTAAAATGTTACCAAAGAACAAATTATGATTAGTAGGACTTTTTGGGGTTTATAACTGTTTCAGAATTGTTGAACATGAGCTGGGTCAAATTGACCCGAAGACCCCTGGTGTGAGTAAAAAACGAAGACCCTACGATGGTTAATATTTACAGTCTATGGGACAAATGCATACTGTACAGACCAACACCAGACACTTTTTGTTTCTTGTTTGCAACTTTACAAAAAACCAGATCTTGTACAGAAGATTCATAAATATATATAGAAAGTTAAGAAACTATTGTGACTACTGTGTCCAGAGCGGAGCTACAGGTCGACATGAGGATATGTTTTCTGAGACTATTACTTGTTTTACTAATTCACTGTTTCAATCTTTTCATACACATCGAGAGTATTGAGAGAGATGTTTCAGTTTTATCACATTTACATTTACATTTACATTATTCTAATGAACATAAAGCGAAAGATGTTTCTCTACACATGCAAACACATGCAGACAGAAACACACACACACACACACACACACACACACACACACACACACACACACACACACACACACACACACACACACACACACACACACACACACACACACACACTAAAAGTAGATCACTGCACCTGGACTGGTGGATTTGAATCAACTTCAGGCTTCATGAAGTGGACTGCAGACCATGAAGATCCAAGATAAACAGGAGCCACTGCACGGGTCATAAAATAACAGTAAACTCAGCTTCAGCACTCGAGAACTAAAAGCAGTTTGCTAACACAATGTCTCTAAGTGAGTGTGTACTCATATCAACCCAGCGTCACACAGACCCTAAAAGTCTCTGTGGTGATAAGTATCTGGGGATCAAATGATATTTGGTCCAGCAACACCTCAATCGTTGAATTCAGTGTAAGAGAATTACTGCTGTGAATATGTAAGACACAATGGCATTATTGATCTGTGGGTGCTTCAGCCTATGACCTCTACATCATATTAATGGCTTTATCCCCATCTGAATAATAGATGCAGGAGTGGTGAGAGCATAGAGGACCAAAGGTGATGGGGCTAATGGTCAGACAAGTTATCCTACATCATCCCTTGATAATATACAATCATCATATTACACAGATTCAAATGTGTCCGCTGCTTCTTTTTATTCTTTAGAGTAAGGTTGTAAAACTCTGGTTGCTGCACAAACCTATATCTACCTTATCTTGGTGTGTTTGTTAATGAACTATCAGAACACAGATTAAATTGAAGTCAATAAAACAATCAGGTGAGACTGATTAAACGGTTCTCCATGCAGTGCAGAAGATTTACCCAGATTAATTAAAAGACCCCCCCCAACAAGTTAATTTACCTCTTGTTGTGGAGTCACTGCCACGTGAATCTGCATTTCAGGTTTACTTAACATTTATGCTTGTGTAAAAATTTAGCAATACCATTTCATACCAAGATAGTCAATCTCAAGTCACATCATTTTTGAAGTCACTCCAGAAACATATATTCAAGCTATTTAATATTCAAGCTAATATTAAATCTTAAAGTATCTTCTGCAAAATAAATTCCCAAAATAACGTCATGCATGCCGGACAAGCTTTCTATTTTGACCGTTTATTCTCAAAATAGATAGCTGGCCATGTTATAATATTCTTCACACAATGCAATACCCATGGATATTGAGTGCATCCTCAGACTGTGATTTATATTTGAAGTAAATTCTTAGTAGTCTCCATGTATTTTATTTTTTTTCATCTTTGGTATGTTGTGAGTCTATTTTGAGTCATTTAAATGTTCTGGGGTTGGGCACTTCTAAAGGCTGAGTACAGGACTTTTCTTTATTTGCTTTTATAAACACCTTGTGCTTTTCAATTCTTATGCTAATGCAATTTTCACTTTGTACATCTTTTTGGCATCAAAGTTTCAGTTGCTGCTCTGTGATCATCAAATAGCATATTGGTAGAAAATATATTAACAAGAGCCAAATTTATATAGAATAAGCGAGTAAACCGTCAGATTTACAGGTGCAGCCATGGTGCTTACTGGGCTGCAGCTTCTGTTGCCTTTAACCTATCTGATTTGAAACCATAAAACATAGCATGGACTATTTTATGGGCTCCTGTCGCTTTTCGTGGTGCTGAAAAGCCACCAAAGACAATGCGGCAGGTTTTTTCTTCTTCCCATCTTTTCAATATGCAATGTTGATGTACAACAAGTTATACATCGTGTATAAGAGGTACGTTTATAAATCAGCAAGTTTAAGCTTCAATGCATCTTAACTACGGCAAAAAACAACAACTGACTACACTAAATAAAAAAGGGATATCTGCGTCATTTGTTTTGCATCTGCACCAAAATCAACTCCCGGAGTTTTGTCAAATATTGAAACGGAACTATTTCTAGCTGACTGTTTATTTACATATTTATTTAAGATTAAAGGTACCCCCCCTCCACTGGAGTGAGGGGTGTGGTTAAGTGTTGCTCAGTGCGCATCAGGTAGCCCATGGTCGGACACTATATAACTGTGTGAAGCCAGAGGAGAGCAGTGAGACTACCGGGGTGACTACACAAGACCACATCACGACACAACTGTCAAAAAAAGTAAGTCGTACTACTTTTAATTTCTTTTACTTGAATGCAGCCTGCCTTGATTTATAACTTATCATCTGTACATGATTTTCTCATTAACTTTATATCCAGGAATGTGTTTCCATGTGAGGAGTTAGATAAGAGCGTTTTGTTTATTGGGGTAGCCTAAAAGTGAAATAGAACGGAAAACATGTAGTATTTTAGCTTTAAGAAATGTTTGTTGACTCAAACTTTCATCCTGGTCTGTGTCATTGTCCTTAGATGGCCAACCTACTGAGATCGTGGATGATGCTCGCAGCGCTGGTGCTCTGCCTGCTCGTGTGTCTGAGCAGCTTTGCGGACGCTTATCCTCCCAAACCGGAGAGTCCTGGCAACAACGCGTCTCCGGAGGACTGGGCCAAATACCACGCAGCTGTCAGACACTATGTCAACCTCATCACCAGACAGAGGTAATGCAGGGATATTAAACCTTAGTTCTAATTTGTTTTTTTTTTGTAACCATGCACTGTTAGGTGGGGGTTGTTTCTATAGTAGATGAACAATGATGAAATCGTGAAACAGACTGTGGATCTTCTTAGATTTATTCAGCCATGGTCAGACAACACAGAAACTCAACACACATGGCTGACAAAGTGCAGACCATCGCTGACCCATGCTGACCCAGATCTCACAATCATTGACAATCATTGGTAAAGTGGCAGAATGGCAAAGTCTTCATCTTCACAGTGTTGCTTATATTCTGCTACAAGGTACAGCCCACAAATTCCTGGCTGCTTCGGTTCATCTCTAAAAGGCTAGAAAGAAGATATCACATTGATTCTTAAATATCAGACATATACATTTCTTCAGTCTCAGAGTCACATTTCCTTTTCAGCTCACAACAGACACTTCAAACCAAATATAACTCTGCTGTTATGAGGTCTCTAACACATGTGTATTACAGCTTTACAAACCTAGAAGAAGAATTACTCTGAGATGGTTTACACAATTTAAAAATATATCCACAAAATTATCAAGATGAATGAATTCATGAAAATACGTACTAACAGTTTCCCTGTTTGAGGTGTGTTTTAATACTGTCCACATAACATCAAAATGTTTTAGGAGTGGTTAGAAAATATAGGTAAAGATCACAGGTCACACACTTGCTTACAAGATACCGAAACTTAGCAGAAAAGGTAGAAAACCTTTAATGTTCTATTTGGAAACTCAGATCATGTTCAGTTTCAAAGAATGAAATCTAAAGATATTGTCAGTGGTGAATTTACAGAACATTTGAGTATGTTTAATTAATCAAGACTTAATGTATTTAATGATATCTAAAACATTCTGTAAAATCAAACCAAAATCAAATATTTTATGTCACATCCCACACTTTTTAATTCATCTTATTTTTATGTTTTTTATTCTGTTTTTTATTTTTGCTATTTTTCATAACAATAGATAAAATGTTTTAGCAGATATGTATTTTAGAAAGATAATCAATAGAATTGAAGCAATGACTTCAGGGTGCTCCAAAATAACAAAATCTCTGCTAACTAGAAATGAAAGAAATCTCACCTAATGTTTGAAATAAACACAATTCTGACTTTCCTGTCTACCCAAAAAAAAAAAAACAGGAGAATTTTTTTTTTTATTCAAACAAAAAAATAGAGAAATCTTTAAGATTCCATGGAAAAATGTGGTAGTACTATTGCTCCACATATCTTTGTAAGATTAAGAATGAGAAGCTTTCTAACATGTTTGTTCATGAAGATCAGTCTGTCGATATCTCACTCGTTCAGATTGTGGTTATGTGATGTTGTTGTGTCTAATGTTTGTGGTGCCACATAGACTCTGGATGCATGTACTGTACAGTATCTATTGCAGTTGTCCTTTAATCTTGACTAGTTCTGATTACTTGAAGCATTCATGTGGCTGTTTCATAGTGTAGTTTGCTTTCTATTGGTTTCGAGTTGCAAACTAGGAAGTGGCCACCCGGTTGGAATGAATGCACAGTGGTCTCGGCTGGTGGAATCTACCACCTGCTTAGAGCACTCAGAAACAAAACAGAGTAAATACTTAGCATATTTGATCAATTAAAAAAAGTCCTAATCTTTCTAAAGATTTAAAATCCTGTCATTGCTAACCATGCAATAACACATTCCATCCTCTAGGCTTTGATTTCTAATACTGTGAGTAAAAAGATAAACCATTGTAGGAGAAAAATTATGATTAAAGGTATCTGCCTTTGACTCTGTGTCAGTCATTGCAGAGTATACAAACAGCTCGTCATATACAGTATGTCATAATATCATCTTGTCATGCATTAACAGCTATGTTTGGGTTTAACATGTCTTAGTTTACTGACATGTTGTGCATTACGACAAAACTGTAGAATTAGTTTATATATATTGGTTCTATATTTCTTTCTATCCTTTGTTTATGTTATAAAGTCACTGGAATCCCATGCTTTAAACACAGATAACATGTAGTCTCTATCCCACAAAAGATCAGCTGCTACAGTGTTATTTATTAAAACTATGGACCTTAATCCAATGTCTGTTTGTTAAAGCTACCTTCTATGGGATAGTGATTATCAGTCCATGCTTCTAAACAAGTCAAATAAAGTTCTACATTATAAAACTTAATCTGCTCTGGATCTACTCTCTTAGATCAATTTATTAACAGATAAATCTGCTAAAAGTTAGAAATGTGGTACCCATGTTATCACTTTTATGGTTAGTTATTTTACCTATTGTTTAAGAGTTTATTATTTTCCTATTTTTATTTATTTTATAATTTAACAATAACTTCATTAGCTCCATGCACACACAACAAGTTAGTAAATATAGTGCACCCTTGTATAAACCATAAGATAAAACAAGTCTGTTGAATACATTTTCTTTGAAAATTTTCTATGAATTTGTCAAATTTAGTCATATAAATTTAGTTTTCTGGACAGTAGGAAAATAAAATGACAATTGCTCGAGACTTTTAGACAAAACAAAACAAGACAGTTGACCAGCAACACATATTAGGCCTATTTCAAAGGCCTATTTTCTATGCATTTGTTCTGCAAGCCTACCCCTACAGCTAAGTATTAGCTGCTCTAAATCCCCTGATTTAATAATACATAACATGTTACACGCTAACCTCTGCAGCCCTGCCAGTGTTCAAACTGCAGGTAATTCTATGTCCTCATAGAATTTCACAAATAGCACATTGATATCCTAGCCCCAAAGATAAACTCTGTCACAGGCAGAAAGTCCTCTAATGAGTTTGTTAGTATTACCATGTGAAACATAGACAACATAACAATAACATTAATTATCGATTTTAAATTTCATAAAGTCCAAAAATACAACACCATGTGATTTATTTCAACTACAGTACTCATATATATCCAATAATATTAAATTGTCCAAATCCTATAGAAATAGTCCCCAACAGGTCTTTTAACAAGAAACATTTCTTCCAGGTAAGCAAAAAGGATGAATTGCTTACCTGGGTCTGAAGTGATCTCTGCCGACTGTTCGTTGACGCCACTGTTAGGTGGGGGTTGTTTCTATAGTAGATGAACAATGATGAAATCGTGAAACAGACTGTGGATCATCTTAGATTTATTCAGCCATGGTCAGACAACACAGAAAATCAACACACATGGCTGACAAAGTGCAGACCATCGCTGACCCATGCTGACCCAGATCTCACAATCATTGACAATCATTGGTAAAGTGGCAGAATGGCAAAGTCTTCATCTTCACAGTGTTGCTTATATTCTGCTACAAGGTACAGCCCACAAATTCCTGGCTACTTCGGTTCATCTCTAAAATGCTAGAAAGAAGACATCACACTGACTCTTAAATATCAGACATATACATTTCTTCAGTCTCAGAGTCACATTTCCTTTTCAGCTCACAACAGACACTATCAAGATGAATGAATTCATGAAAATACGTACTAACAATGATGAGGTTGTGTTATATATGTAAATAATGCATGGACTACTGCTCCAAAGGGCACATCAACAGAGTGTATTGAACATTGTTTGGTAAGTTTTGAACTCCTCATGGCCATGAGAAGATTTTCAGAAATCTTAACTTTCCAGTCAACATTTAAGTCACCCTGAGAAGTGAGAAAGGACAACTAACTGAAGCTGTGCAGTGGGTCACACAGTCAGTCTCCCTCTCCTTGATGTGAGGGATTAAGTCTCCAACTCAAGGACAAGTTAGCAAGTAAAGCCACATGGGAGTTCCAGACCTCACCTATAAGGGCATTTTTACTCAGGTGAGTTTATTAAATGGAGACCAGTTAGAAGCATGTAATGTTTTTGTTGCATCTTGAAATCCTCTTATAAATATACTTTTGTCTCTAAAATCCTAATGTCTTCCTAAAGGATTTAGATATTGTCCTTAAAAAGCATTTATAGTATTGTGAAATCAATGGCAGTTCAGGTCAACAAACTGGAGGGTGTACAGTTTTCCTGTCATAGAAGATCAGGTTAAACTCTTTTCTGTAATTAAAACTCTGGATCTTCCATTACACTCAAATGACTCCCTGTGTAACCCCTCAAACAAAGGCAGGTTTACTCTTCAGTGCCCAGGCATTGATTTTTGGAAAGACGCTTGGAAAGACAAAGTCTGAGGACCTCAATGTGTTTGCCTGGCTGGACCTTGAGATGTGAACTTGAAAACACTCCTTTTCTCTCACATAATTGCTCTGCTGATTTGTGATTGGAACGTAGAGCCAGAAGAGAGAGAAGACTGCTAATAAAAGCTCAGCAGGGTGTGTGCAGCTTACTCACTTTTTTCAAAACTGGATGACTGAAAAAAAAAAAAAAGTGTACAATTGTTGAAATTCTTAGCAGGGCTGATGGGGTCACATCAGAGCTCTCAGTGAATCGCAGACTTATTGATGGCTGGCTGGAGAAGAGACCAGTTCCACATGAATGTGAATCTCCAACTAATATTAACTAACCTTTTTTTTTGTTTTATTTTCTGCAGGTATGGAAAGAGGTCCGCCCCTGAGCAGGCAATGGCATGGCTGCTGTTTGGAGGTGATTCAAACCAGGACGCTGAACCGAGGTGAGAGAGCACATGTCTAGTTTGATCACACTGGGTTTCTAATCTTTTTTCAAGCAGAAAACCCACCAAAATAATGAAGAAAACTAGAGCACTAACTGTGCCAACTGAACATCCAGAGAGAACATATCTTGCAAGATTTAAAAGCTTTCATGTGTGTCTGTTGTCACCGAACGAAGTTGTATCTTTGAAGAGAACATTTCTAGTATCTAAAAGGGAAATCTCGTCCTTATTTTTATATTGATTATAGTTACATATTTTGGGAGAAAATGTAGATATTCAATTAAATAACATCAAACTCCATAACAAGGTCTGATACCCAATCATTTGCATAATCTACCATGCAGTTCTGCTCATAATGTTTCCATATATTCTCATATTGTGTTATTGCTGTAAGCCTTTCTACAAAGGGATTACAGTATATTGCTTTTTATGATGCTCATCCAGAGCTCCTTGCTAATATAATTTCCCTCTTCCAAGTGCATATTGATTAACATTTTATCTCGCTGCAGATTCAAACAGTGTATTGATTATGTCATCAACACAATGGTCGAAAAGAGATCTGTCAGAGCTGGCGTCTCATATGACATTTTAAGATATAAGTGTACATTTCCATTTTTTCCATTAACATGCTTTTTTCTCTTATCCTAAAGCTCAGACTACGGCGATCAGTGGTAAATAAGCCCAATGTTTACTCTAACCCAACTGCCATCCTCCAAGATCCTTCACTTCGCTAATCAACAAGACAACCTGTACTGGAAATTGAGACTTTCCATACTTGATTATTTTATGTGCATGCAAACCTCTGATCTGTCTGTGTGTCTTCCCCTCTTAGTAAACCTATTTTTTCTTTGGCCAACAATGTAAATACTTTATATCAAAATCAATCACTTTACAATAAATACTTTGAATGTAATAAAAGTATTAAATATTCAAACTTGATTTGGTATGTTTATTTTATAATAGAATGAATTGACTGCGTTCCCCTCTGCTGCCACTAGATGTCACTATATCACCATCAGGCTTGGTTTAGTGAGTGTCTGTAACTGCTGCTCTTGTCAGGGAGGTTTATATCGACGGTAGCGGACACGCTTCAACTTCAAACCGGGGTACTACATCGAGAGACGCTATTGTCATCACAATAACCCTCCCGGTAATCCTCAGGGAACCCGGATAAGCGCGTAACAGATCGGCCAATTGGCTTTTAATCGATGGAGCTATTTGTGAGAGCAGGCGAGCCGTTTAAGGTGAGGTCTCGTTAAAGATAGCAGCTTGTGTGGGTTGCCGTCGGTGTAGTGAAAGTGCCTGCACAGATTAAAAACCAGACCTGCTGTGCTTCAACAACCAGGAGAAAGACCCGCTGGAGATATCTCACTTAACATCTTTTCTGCTTTCTCACACCGAGAAGACATCCAGATAAAGGTGACCAGATAAAGGTGACCGGACAGGTGAGTGCTTCGACCTTTGGTTGTAGGATATTTAACCACCAGATAAAAATGGTTTTCAGTGTGGTTCGATGAATGACATTAACGGGGTTTCTCAAGAAAAGGCATATCAGAGATAGGCTATAATCCACCTTCGCCTCTCGCCAGGTGGATGTTTATGCACACACACAGTAGTATCATGTTTTTTCTTGTGTTTTTTTAGGTCTCTATGGAGATAAAGTCTAACTGCCCTGATCAATGTCGCTTGACACGCATTTTCTAGTCTTTAATAACGCGTGCCTTCTGACGTCATATCAGCCTCAATCAGTACCCACGAGCATTTTTTAAGATAGCCTAATTAACCTTGGGCTATTTGCACCTGTACGATGTAAACAGCTGAAAACAGCCTAACTCCT
The DNA here is from genome assembly GCF_963930695.1 of Labrus bergylta. Taxonomy (NCBI): domain Eukaryota; kingdom Metazoa; phylum Chordata; class Actinopteri; order Labriformes; family Labridae; genus Labrus; species Labrus bergylta. Next base: position 21,777,514 of record NC_089215.1, on the reverse strand, counting down.
TAACACTGTGTGCTGTGGTGTGTATTGAATTTGAGAGAGGGGGAAATAATTCTAAAAAAAACAGTGCACTGTTATGTTAATAACAACTACTGGACAGACGTCATGCACCTGTTCATAGCCAATGCGCATGCGCACAACAGAAAGACGTTTGAGCGCGTGCGGACCAATAGAGGTGCAAAAAAGTGTCTGACGTGCAGGATGTTATGAGGGACAAAAAATGACTAAAGTATAAATAAATAAATGTTGGGAGAAATGCATACAATGATGTATAAATAAATGCATCAATAAATATATAAATAAATATATAAATGCTGAAAACAATACATCAATGAATAAGTAATAAATACACTTATTCATTTTTTAGCATATTTCTACCGTTATATATGTATCAATGCATCATGCTGTAATGCACAAATGCTCCTGTTATATGTCCTGCTCTGTACTTTGTTTCTTATGTCTTACTTTGCTTCCAACGGTGGCCACGAAGTATCACTGTGCCTCAAAGTGAGACTTTTAAAATCCAGCCCAGATCAAAACACAATCACTTAAAGGAGAAATCGGAGGGCCTAATGTGTACATATTGATAGATCATCTGTTTGTACCATCAGTTTAAGCCACGTTCAGCTTAAGCTCATCAATTTGTTAACACAACTATTACCTATTATCTTCTCTGCCTATTGGAAATGTGCTTTGCTTACTTTATGTTTCACTAATCAGGAAGCATTAAACTACAGAACAACCACTTCAGATCTCAACAACAAGCCACTGCAAAGACGGCAATTAGAGGCTTATTTAATTGGTACGAAATCTATTGAGTCACTTTTAACGACTTATTAATATATAAACTAACAGTCTTTATAATGATCTGTTAAAGTGGACATATTATCCCTCTTCGCCTTCTTTTCAAACAGTCCCCTGTGGTCTAAATGAAACATCTGTGCTGTGCTTTGGTCAAAATATAACATGAATCAAGCACCAGAGGAGGTTTGTGACCCTGTATAAACCAGCTCTCTCAGAACGCTCCGTTTTGGTGTGTGTGTCTCTTTAAATGCAATGACCCCCCCCTGAGTTTTCCCAGTAGACATCACTCCTGTTTGTGCATTCATTTGTGTGGTGTCGGACACATCGGAAAAGCGAGTTTCTGAGTTGTAAAAGTCTGAACAACAACTCGGAAACTCGGAAAAGAATTAGGCGCCCGACTTCCAACTATTTTTTTGTGATCTGTGACGTTGATTAGCACTGTGAGTCAGATGTCTGATTCGTAAATTACGTCAATATCGGACCTGATACCCATATAAGATCGGATCGGTCCCATCTCTTGAAAAATCCAACAGTTGGATTTCATATGAAAGATGCACTAACAGTAGATCTAATTCAGGGGCTTTGACTGGATTAGAACAAATTCACTGTGTGTTTTGAAAGAAAATATTTCACAATAAATCTCCCTGCTTTGGACCGTGTTTGGGATGTACTACAAGATCGGCAGGTTCTTTTCTATACCTAAATGGAAACATCATCAATGTTTCAGCAATAAAATGTTTTAAAACTTTAACTTAAAGCTGGTCTGTTAAATAAAAAAAAGTCCTTTACACTTTATTTTATCAGAAAGATTTAAGTACATTTTGTACAAGACATTCAATAGGATCAAATCAGAACAAAAAGCCAGCAGTGTGAATCAGACAACGTGACCCTGACATGCTAAACCTCAGAGTCTTGCACACTTGACATTGAATTCAAACAAATTATTTTATTTTTTTCACACATTCAGAAAAAAAGGAGCTCTTCCTGTTGTGATCCCTGAACTTCACACCAATCTTTTTAAATCAAAAAAATCGGAGGGCATTTAATTCGACATACAAAACACTCTAAGAACACGTCACCATGGCACTGTACAGTTCGGCTGCTTTGACACTCTGAGTTAATTACCTTATCATAGAGTACGTGTGATCAACTGTAGCTGGCAGAGAGAGAGAGAGAGAGAGAGAGAGAAGTATAACCCAGCCACACTTGATTCCACAGTGACATTAATCTGCAGGATCGCATATCGCTCCACCATCTTTTAACCTGTGTGGTGTTAGTGAAATGCTTATTTACTCTGACACCTGCCACCTCTTCCATCCAGGCTCAGATCTCCATTTATAAAGGATGAAGCATTTAAAGGCTTAATATGTGATTTTTCACACTTAACAAATGTAATATAATTCAAGTCTATCCTCTGAAAATAACTCTGTGAGTCAGGACTGTCTACAATGGGTGTAACACCCGAGTCCGACTGTCTGTGATGTTTTCAGAGTCCTATCTTCAGTTTGTTTACATCGCCGGGACGGCCGGCTGACTCCTCCTCTCGTGTATAAAAGTTGTTTAATTGAGGGACTAGAGAAAAGAAGAATAACATATTGTACTCACTGCTTAACTATGTTTCTAGATCACGCTCATTTCAGGTAAATTTACATGCAGTATGAAGATACGAGCATAATAAAGATCACTAGCATTAGCATGCTAACACATCAATGCAGCGCAAGTTGTTTTGGTTTCATGCTGGTGCTCAAGGGCGACATCTACTGGATCAAAAAATCACATAGAAAGCCTTTAAATGAAAACTACGTTCTATTTTGATAGGGAAATGTGATATTTATATTATGCAATGAAGTTATGTTCAGAAATACATGTTCTGAGGAAAAAGCCTTCTCACTTCGTGTCATGACTTCTGACCCAAAATCAAAATGTTGATGCATTAAGTCAACAATCTCAATACTCTTGTTAGCACAACATGTTGTACAGACATTCTTGGTCACCATAGGATGAATTGTAATCACTTTGATGATACCTAGTCTTCACACAGTGTCAACATCAGGTTGGAAGTTCAGTTATTTCAAATACCTGCAAAACTTGTGATCATCTTTCACTGTAAATTGCATTGATGTAGAAAGCATGTAGAAATTATCATGACATGAAAGGCCACCCAACTTTAGTAGTTTGGAGATTTTTTGGCTATCTACAGTACAACAAAAAACAGAGAAGCGTGCTCTGTAAACTGTGCAAAAGAAATGACAGCTGAGACGGGCAACACCACAAACCTTTTCCACCATTTCAAACAGTGTCAACCGGTTATATCACACTGAAAGCAAGAAATGACCAAACTGATCCTGTAATGCAGTTCAATCATCAGTACAATTTACACTGTACTGTCATCAGAGGAAAGAGCCTTCATTGCTTCCCTGATTTTGTCTTTACACATTATTAGTTAGAATGTGTTAAGATAGACTCCTGGTGTTTGGTGACACTTTTTCTCATCTAATGCCATTTTAATAAAAAACACTCACCGTTATGCAATTCTTGAATCACACGATCGATAACACTCGTATGTCTGATCTCTGTGGCTGCAGTACAACTTAACAAACTTGTTTACATAATTTAGAATCTGGAGTTTGGCAACAACTGTGGGTAATACGCTCATCTAGCTACAGTGACATATGCTTTGGTTATACCATTGTAGCTGCTCCTTAAGAAAAGTGGACATCGTTAATGAAATCCCAGCAGTGGGGTGATTGCATAGGACCCCTGCGGTTGGCTCTCAGTGCTCACCCGAGTTCTTTAGCCTCTCAGTGGTATGTAGGTGACATTTAATTCTTATTACGCTAATTACAGACCCCATCAGCTGAGGGAAAAGAAAGCATCAGATGTTATTTGTTAAAAATGGAAAGCATTGTGTCATAATGCTGTTTTGGAGGAAGAGTTAAAGGAATTAGTTTTTCTATAACAAAGGAGAAGATGAACTTAAAATGTGATTTCTAACCTTGTGAGAATCTCTGATTCAATCATATAATTGTAGTGGCTACGGAGTCCAGAGTCTGTTAAGCCTGGCTCACACTGCAGGATAAAGGGGCCGATTTCAGCTCCGATTCTTCCTTCCCGACAATCTCAGGGTCTCTCCCGACTCCAGGCTGCTCGGACCCGATTATCCGCTCAGATTATCTTGTAGTGTGAGCGGTACAAAGATCCAATTTTAATGTCCCCAATCTGCAAGGCTATCGTCAATTTATTTCAAACATGTTTGATATTTAAAATTTAAAATCTTGACGTTTACGTCATGAAAGGGTTCGGTGTGACTACAATATAATCACGAGAGACAAGGGAGGACTGTAGTCATGGCGACCAGCGGCAGGACGCAAACCGGGGTGTTTTTTTTTTTTACTTTTCTGTCCAGATCATCAGTGCAGCACTTTTCTGAAACTTGATGATACTTGATACGATTGTATCAACTTCTCTATATCCTACAACAACTTCCACTTCCTTCTCTTTCACCAACTGCCGTCCTTTGTTTTTTTCAAATGAAACTTTATTAATAATTGTCAACGCTCCGTCTCGATTTCACTTGTACAGTGTGAGCTCTCCGGCGGTGCCCGACAATTGGGTCGTACAGTGTGAGCTGACATGCCACCCCGACTTTTATACAATCGGGGGGAAATCGCACAGTGAGAGCCAGGCTTAAGTTAATGGTTAGTGAAGAAAACCGCACGTTAAAGCTCCTGGGAGGAACTTTCATGTTATGTCAATTTAAGCTCCCCTGTGTGGATGAAGTTTGTCTCTTTGCCAATCTTGTCCTTTAGATAAGTTGTGTTAAGTGACACATTTAATCACATTACTGTTTATTTTAATTGTCTAAAATGCAACTCGGTTGAAATCATTTTCAAAAGGCTATTTTGGTGGCACAGTGTTCATCACCTCAACTTAGACTACCCTGCAGCAGGGGACAGGCATATGAAATACCTACATAAAAATAATCGTCTCACTGATGATCTAATCTGCTTTTGAACGCCATATAGAGGCATCAGTATTAATTTCAGTTAAAAACTCCCAGGGGGTTTCGCTCAAATTGTGCCCAATCTGCACGTCCTTACTTCAGTAGTAGCACAGTGTATGCAGGCAACATGACACACCTCTTATTCTCCTCATCATTCAACCAAACTGCACTTTAATTAATCCTCTCCTTCCTTCTCCTTTTGTTTTCATCTTGGTGTTGATGTGAACCCCAGAGGTGAGATTGAATGGACTCCTTTAATAGTGTCTGTTGAGAAAGTTTGACATCATAAACATGCTGGTGCTCTCGAGAAGACTCTCCAGGGCAGACATACAAAACAAGCTCTTCATGAAGTGAGACTCAAGTAAGAATAGTGTAAATCCTGACAGGATTGTGTTTCTTTCTTTAAAAGAGCCTCATCTTTACCCGTTTTCAAAGGTTATTTAATCCTACTTTAACAATTCTACAATTCACTTCGCAGATGCTTTTATCCAAAGTGACGTACATCAGAGAGTAAGTACAACACAAGCAAGGATCTAGAAAAAAGGGAACAATGTCAGTAAGAGCAAACGATCAGCTTTGAGTCTGATTGGACACACAGGTGCTGACAGGAAGTGACCAGAGGCAAAGCACAACATTGAGGGCAGTTCTTGAGAGCTCTAATCAGTATAGAAATCATCTTATAAGTCGTCGTTATCAAACAAAACCCATCGTCATTACCATCATCATCATCAATAATATGGAGACCATCATCATTAAGTTAGTAGGTATTCATGAAAGAGCTGGGTCTTTAGCTTTTTCTTAAAGGTGCAGAGGGACTCTGCAGATCAAATGGCGTTTGGAAGTTCATTCCACCACCAGGGGGCGACAGAGGAGAAGAGTCTAGTCAGAGACTTAGGACCCTGTTGTGAAGGCTGGATCAGACGCCTTTCATTGGCAGAGCGTAGTGGGTGGGAGGGAGTGTAGACCTGGGCCCTTTCCGAATTGTCACAGTTCAGTATGCAGTACGTACTATTCCGTATGGAGTTTCAGTATACTGAACTTTCGTGGTCATTCAGTATGCATTCTTTGGGTCCGCGCAGTATACTGAACATTTCAGTATGGATACTAACTTCCGGGTTTCATGCAATTCAATTCAATTCAATTTATTTTTGTATAGTGTCAACTCATAACAAGTGTTATCTCAAGACACTTTACAAAAAGCAGGTAAAAGACCTTAATTATTGCTATATTACAAAGACCCGGCCTATCCATCATGAGCACTTTAGCAAAGCAGCAAAAGTTACAGTGGTAAGAAAAAACTGCCTTATTAAAAGGCAGAAATCTTCGGCTGGATCCCCGGCTCATGATGAAACAGCCTTCACAGGACTAGACTGCACCGGGGTTGGAAAGGGATAGGGGGAGAGATGGGATAAGATGCAGGAAGAGGGATAGGGAGCAAGGGGGTGGGGGGAGGCAAATCGTCCATCAACAATCCGGTGGGGGGGGCGGGGGGTTGATGCAGTATGGATCGGATGCGTGCTTTCAGGAAATGAATTGTATTTTACCACCCACAATGCTGTGCGAAATTACACGTTAATTTGGCACGTCACGTGCGCCTCCAAATGAAAACAAACGAGTGTGGATTAATAGAATCAATTTTTAATCTAGAATCTAAAAAGTCCCGACTGAATTCACTACTTTTAATTAACAACAGAAAATATAACAAATGTCTGCATTATTATAAAACCTTTCCCCCTCTGTTTAAATAATAATTTCACTATTTAAATGTGTCTTTATTGGTTTATTTTACTTTATATTCCGTATCTTACGTCTTTCATTTGTACTTTCCTTTATGTACTGTATGTGATTGAGTTAATTAATCTGTCTTTTCCTTGATTTACATTGTAATATTGTTTTTTTTTTTTTTTTTACCTGACTGTATGTGCATTACTCTTCTTAAATAAAGCTAAACAAAAAAAAACGGAAGAAAAAACGGGTGGATGCGGCTGGTTCGGGTAACGTAAATGACGTCACTTCTATACTGAATGAATCAGAAGAAGTAGGCACAAATATCTGCCTACTGTGTGTGCATACTGAATAGTAGGTACTAACAGTATACAGCACGGATAGTACGCACTGCCTACTGCCTACTGCCTACAGAAAGATTGAGTATGTACTTGGCAATTCGGATACGGCCCTGGATCAGAGAGTTAAAGTAAGGAGGAGCCGTTTTAGTCGCGGTTTTGTAAGGAAGCAGGAGATATAATATAACACATTGTTACTTCAGAGGTATTTAAGAAATATATTCCTTTGTAAAATCACCACTTATGTGTTTAATTTTAACTTGTGGGTTTGACTTCTATATTACTATTAGTTTACATTTTTTTAGAGGACCAAATAAAAAAAACATTTATATAAAGATGAAAAACAACATTTCTGACCCCTCAGAAAAAGAGCAGCTCTGTATTGACATAAAGCTCAGACCTTTTTAATAGACCCAATTTTAGCTCCAACTTATTATTATTTTACGCATTTTCCCTTGTTGCTATGGCGAAGCGCCGGGGAAAAAGGCAAAGAGCTGCTCATGGTTGTCTTGGATACGACAGTTTTCCCTTGTCAAGTAATGAGTGGAGCTGAACCTGTGGGAGCGCAGGGTTATTTTTAGGCCTGACGCCAGCCTGCATGTGTGGATTAAGACTTGTTTGGTCGTTGGTGCGTGTGTGTGTAAGTGTGTGTGCGTGTGCAGGGCTGTGTGTGTGCATGTTCACAAGCTTTAATGCAGCCTCACTGTGGGGACAGCTCAGGGCGTTTTACACTTGGCATACAAACACCTGGGTCACTGCTCGTGTCAGAGCTCCTGAGCAAAGGGAGCTGGAAGATAAATATAAATCGCATCTTAAGATGCAGCTTCTATCGGCAATTGTAGATTTCACATGTACCTCTTTGAAATAGCCCGATGGAAAGTGAACACATTCATCAGCTTCTTTGGATCATTTCTAATTAAGAAATAAGTGAGATAGGATAATTAAAAACCAACAGAGTGGTTTTGTGTGTGACGCTATGGACTTGCTCACTGGCAGAAACAAAACTCAAAGAAAAAGCATAAAGAAATTCAGAGCAGATCCATTACAAACCCAAACGAAACGCCATCATAAAGTAAAATAATAGATCTTCCAATCTCATGGAAAAGAAAACAATTTGACCATGGCACTTAATTCCTTGATCTCAGGTTACCAAAGCCTTAATCTTTGCTTTCAATAATGGTAAATGTAGAATTTAAATTTACACTGTTTCTCTGAGAAAAGGTCAGGAAGTATTTAATTTAAGATGTGTGCGCATTGATGAAAAACACACACACACACACACACACACACACACACACACACACACACACACACACACACACACAGCTGGCCTCTTTTTGACAGTGAAGAGATGATAGCAGGTCTGCTAATGTGATATCATAGCAGCTGTGCTATTGAGCTGCTCTTTTCCTGCAACATGAAGATGAAGAGTTTTGTGTGTGTGTATGTTTGTGTGTGAATGTGTTGACAAATGGAGAGATGGAGCATCACTCAGAGAGCAGGGACATACACAACATACCACTGTAGCATCTGACAGGAGGAGAAAAATATACTTTATTTTTACTCAATTAAGTTTCACTTACTTACATTTCATATCAACTTCAACGTCAGTCCTTATAGTGTTATTTGGAAATCTTTGTAATCCTTGATTGAAGGGATTGATTACATGTTGCTGGACTTAGAGGCTGTTCAGCAAGAAATGCCACCAATTACCAGGGAAATGCCACCAGCCACGACTACACCATCATTACATCTGGGGCCAATTATTCCCTATCAGGGACATAGAGAGAGAGAAGAAGGGAAAATGGCAATGTGAACACTCCTCTAACCCCAGCCCCCTGCTGTGCCAGCCCAGCTCAAGCACAGCCAGGCTCTGCAACAATCGGCTTTGACTTCTTAGTGGCCGTGTGGTCACAGAACACTTTTAACAAGCTCTGTCATTTTGCAGTGGAAACACGGGATCACACAGATAAACCAGAGGGAATGGTATGTGGGCATTAGGGATAGTGATCCGTCGAGATCCGAGTTCAACAAATTTTGCATTTTTCACGTTTAGACATTATATATTCACACATACACACACCAGAAAGATGATCAACAAAAGAGAAATGAAACCATTTTTTAATGAAAATAAAAGTGAAGACAAATGAACAATAATTAACCTCTAATCCATTAGAAGCCACCTACACTCAGCCAAAATGAGAAGAGGAAGAAACTTGAAATGTGTAGCACTTTGATTGTGAGCTCAGGTAGTATTATTTCTAAAACAACGTGACAGGTCTGTGGGTTAGAAGAAATGGATCAATTACATAAGGACCTGAGTGCATGTTAAATATAGAAGAACAAAAACAATGGGCGATATTCACAAAAATATATAAACCATAAGCCAGGTTTTTGCAAAGCTCAAAGCTTGTTTATTTATTTTTTATTTTTTTATTTTACAGGGACATTGCATATTAATAAACATTTCTGTAAATATGCCAGAGTTAGCCAAAAGGCTAATTTTCATCTGATGTCCCTGGCCAGATTTTAGAAAAGGCTCCCTAAAAAAAACCAAAATCAAATATCATGACAGTAATTAAGTAGACGGGTATAAGCAGCCACAGGACAAAATATATAAACCATGCAGGATACACATAAAGCAGCATTTGGTTAATATAAAAAATGTATATCATGCAGGACAGACATGGAGCAGACATAACAATGTACCAAAAAAACAAACAAACAAAAAAAAACTAGTATTGTTGTATAATGCTAAGTGGTAACTGAATGTTGATCAAAAGAAGCATTCAATCTCAACATTTGAGTAACTAAACTCTGGACCACTTTTTTTCATCTGGAAACTGTGCATGTGAATGTGTATTAAGTGTTGTTGTTGATCAATATTGGATCCAAATCTTGAAATTTGAGTACAGGGTATTTATATTCTCTATATTGTGGTAGAAATATGTACAGCGGCTGCCCTCTACAGGTTGAAAAGCAGTTACTGATCATTTTTCTATTGGCTGATCTGGAGGCAGGTAACGTATGTGATGCCAGATTTTTTTATCAAACTGTTCAGAGACGTCCCCCCATCCTCCCCCACCCCTCCCTATCCTCGACATCGGCTGTCTAAGCACCCGCTGCCTGTGCTTACGGTTCAAACTGACATGGCTCTGGACGGTCATGGTCATGGCCTACTGGAGAGCAGTCCTCTACTTCAAATTTGTCACAAAAAGTGTCATGGCTGCTTCTTGAGTATGCCTAATAACCTATTAGCTAAACTTGCTAATCAGTTGAAATCCCAGAGTAGATGCACTTCAGCCCAAACTCTGAGTGTGTATTAACCCTTTAAATCCAAAGTAGGATCAGTGTTTCTTCCATTACATATCCCTGCCTGTTTATGCACATCCAACGAAAAGGAGAATACAACTTCAAAGATGACACAGTGTAGCTTAACAGTGGCCTACAGGAACACTTTTGGGGACACCATGTTCACAGCTGGAGTGGGAGATAAAGGGGAAACAACAGAAACAAGTCCAATTGAAGTGGAAAAACTTTCTGCTTCCCTGAAGTCACCGGTGTGGCAACATTTTACCCCTGTGAGACTCCATAATGCAACATTAATGTCTGTTTATTAAAAAGACTCCCAGTGTAGGCCCTTATTCTGAAAAAGACAACATTACTACTGAGCTGTTTGCATGGCTAGGGAGACTAGTATGCAGCAGCGACTTAGAAACTCTTAACGAGAATATGTGTTTACAATGCTCAGGGCTTTTGATGAATAGAAAAGAGGCCATGCTTTCAGCCATAACTGAGAAGCATGTATAGGAAGGAAGACCGAGTTTGTTTGTTGTGTGAGTTAGGAGAAATTGAAAACGAGATTCACTTTTTGTTTTACTACCCGATGTATGCTGACATCAGGGATGTTCTTTAAAAAAATTATTTCTTCAATTTATGTTGATCTCTTTTGGCTAGACGATTATGAAAAACTTGAGTTGTGTTTTAAAAAAGGAACCTTTGTTATACCAGATTTTGTTTGTAAAGCCGACAGGAGCCGGCAACTTTGTAATGTTATGATTTGTAAATATGAACCACTGCAACTGAATTCTTTGGTGTCATGAGGGTTGGGCACTTTGTGTGCATGAAACGAAAATAAATTAAATCAATCAGTCAATCATATGTGCACCTGGCCTCATTCTGCTTAACATCTTTGAATCTGCAGTTAACTTGTACCACCCTATCACGACTGTCTGTGTTCTGTCGTTGATATATTTTATGTTCTAATTTTATTAATGGATTTCTACATTTATTGAATCCTTGAATGTGTGACATTTTAAACATAAATATAGTAGAAATCCAGTATATCTCTCATGAGTCATGACTGTCTACAGTGAGTGTGCTGGCGAGTTCCACTGTCTGAGCCGTATTTACATCGTCTTCACGTGGACGGGGTGGCCAGCTAAATGCGTATAAAGTGAATCGAATCGTGAGACACCCAAAGATTCCCAGACCTAAGTTTACCGACCAATTTGATAATGCCTTTTTGCAAACGTGAGGGGAGAGGGGTCGGAGGTTTGTCCACAAACAGCAGTTTGTTTTGGTTTCATGCTGCAGGTCAAGGGGCGACATCTACTTGATCAAAAAGTTGCACATTCTTCCTTTAAACCAAAAATCTGTTTTTTTTATTTGCATTTTAACTTTAATATTGGGCGATTATTATATCTCTTTAAATCACAGTACATTCTGAATCAAGGACTCGGGGAACTGTGACAGCTCAAATAATAATTGAAACATGCCCTTCTCAGTAGAACACTTTGTTTATGAGAGGCCATAACAGCAGACATGCAGAGCTATGGACAAGTTTAATTTGCAATCATTTTGACTTCTGATCAGGAAATGCACAACAACAACAACAACAACAACAACAACAACATCTTTGTATTTGTGTTTCATGAACAACAGAGAGGCTACAGAAGAAATAAGCAAGTGAGAGAGAGAGAAGATCCTTTTCTGATCAAGAGAAGTCAGCTCATTGTCCAAATTAAAATGATTAGTTTATTAGTTGTATTAGAGAAATGTGATGAATGCGTTCAGGTAGTTGATGAAGTAATACTGATATAGATGTAAGCCAGACACTTAAGTTTTAAAATGTACCTGTTGGGGCAGAGGTAGCATAGTGGTTAGTGTATGGCCTCATGTACAGAGGCCATAATCCCCAGAAGCGGGCGGCCCAGGTTCGAATCTGACCTGTTGCTCTTTTCCAGCATGTCATTCCCCACTCTCTCTCTGCCCGATTTCTGACTCTCTCCACTGGCCTATCTCTAAATTAAGTAATAAAAAGCCCAAAAGAATCCTTTAAAAAATAAAAACGGTTAGTGATGGCACCCTCTGTGGCCAGTTAGTGTAATTCCTTCGGTGCTGGAACATTGTGGGAAGATGCTTCATGACCCCAATCTGATCAATGAGGATGAGACCTCAATAGGATTTTTATTTTGCATATATTCACACACGCAGTGACCCTGTGATGACATTGCTGGGTTTAGCCTCCACACTGGTTCCACGATGGATAGCTATTGTCATGGCAACCATGAATTAGCATCCTTGGACACCAGTGTCTCTCCCTCATCAGCTGCGGTGCTTTCTTCAACACCATTGTTTTTTTTAATCTCCTTACTCGCTCCTTCTCACTCTCTCTCCCTCTCCCTTTCTCTCCTCTCTCTTTTCACCAGATCCCTTTCTCCATATCGCTCTGTCATTCTCCCTCTCTATTCTCTCTGTTTCCTTTTCTTTCTTTTTACTCCATTCTCCCTTCTATTTCTCTCCTCTTTCTCACTCTTGTCTCTCATTTTTTGTCATTGCTTTCTCTCTCTCTCTCTCCCACTCCTCCTCTTCCTCTCTCTCTCTTTCTCTCTCTCTCCCACTCCCCCTCTCTTCCTCTCTCTCTCTTTCTCTCTCTCCCACTCCTCTTCCTCTCTCTTTTCTCTCTCTCTCCCACTCCTCCTCCTCTTCCTCTCTCTTTTCTCTCTCTCTCCCACTCCTCCTCCTCCTCTTCCTCTCTCTCTTTCTCTCTCTCCCACTCATCCTCCTCTCTCTCTCTTTCTCCCACTCCTCCTCTTCCTCTCTCTCTCTCTCTTTCTCCCACTCCTCCTCTTCCTCTCTCTCTCTCTCTTTCTCCCACTCCTCTCTCTCTCTCTCTCCCACTCCTCTTCCTCTCACTCTCTCTCTTTTTCCCACTCCTCCTCTTCTCTCTCTCTTTCTCTCTCTCTCCCACTCCTCATCCTCCTCTCTTTCTCTTTCTCTTTCTCTCTCTCCCACTCCTCCTCTTCCTCCCTCTCTTTCTCACTCTCTCCCACTCCTCCTCCTCTCTCTCTTTCTCTCTCTCTCCCACTCCTCCTCTTCCTCTCTCTCTTTCTTGCTCTCTCCCACTCCTCCTCTTCCTCTCTCTCTCTTTCTCCCACTCCTCCTCCTCTTTCTCTCTCTCTCCCACTCCTCCTCCTCCTCTTTCTCTCTCTCTCCCACTCCTCCTCCTCCTCTTCCTCTCTTTCTCTCTCCTTCTCACTCCTCCTAAATATCTCTCTTGCTCTGACCCTCACCACATAGGCAGATCCTTCTTTGTTTTTACTTTTATTTCCATTCTGTTTGTCTGCTGATGGCGTTTCCTTTTCACCACACCCGTCCCAAATCCCTATTTGCTATTCACCACATGTACAAACTCCACCTGACCTGCGTAGCCAGGTGTAACATCTCGGAAAAAACACACACTGTCTTGTTGCTTCTGTCTGTGCTACATGTCGCTTTTCCTCTCTGCCTGTTTTAAACGGATCAATTAGAAACTAAAGAGATCCTCACTAAGCTAATGTTAGCTCCCCTGCCCACTCACTCACCCAGCTCACTCAATCTTTCCAACTGTTGCTAATAGTATTTCCCCTCGGACGTGGCGGCTAAAACTGTTTGGCTGTGTTACTGGAGCAACCAACTGTTCTATTCATAGACATTAACAAAGTTAGATAGCAGTTGTTGTTGTGTGTGGGAGCTTGTTTAGACAACTTAGGAAGACTTATGTAAGCCCATTGACTGAGATGATGACAGAAACAGATTTGTTTTCTTTGTCGAAGCCGGATTTAGACTTCCACTGATCCCTGTTTGTTTGAACTTGAAGAAACTCAACATGGCAACATAGATAAGAGCTATTCAATCTATAAAAAGCTTTTAAAACAAGCCATCAAATGTGAAAAACTTTTGTGAAAAATTTGGCTTTTTATGGTACTTCTTTTAAGAGCTTCTGCCCTCTACCTCCTTTTCACTCCCTCAGTTGACTGACAGGCAAGGAATCTAGCTTTCATACAACCAATTAATACTTCATCAGTGTTTTTTTAACATGTCTCTCTTGTCTCTCTTTCATTGCAGTTCACCTAACAAGTTGTGTGGAGGATTTTGAGAGGAACCCAAATTTTAAAATGCCCGTGGCAACATCCAGCTCTGACTCTGGTAAGTGGCACGGTCCAACTACAACTCCCCCCTACAAGTGTGTCGCTGGCTGAGAGAGAGATATCCAGAGAAAGAGGAGTAAGCAGCCCGTGGTTACTCCAGCGCTCAGGACATGTATCTCAACTCCAGAGTTCTAATGTGACTTAATGAGCTGGCTAATGGAGCGCTAAAACTCCTGCCCCGGATCAGTCATGCCTCCGAGGATTAGCTCTTGTAGTATCTGCAGCCCCTCCACTTGACACACATGCACGATAAATATGCACTAGTGGCTGCTTTAACCAATGCACATGAGCACATGCGTACACATTGTAAGTATTAAGTAAGTGTCTAATTATTGATTGATGAACAATCAATGATGATAATCACCCATTTCAGTGTCTTGCATTGGTTGTAACTTGAGGGCTGCGCTGGGTGCTGATCCCAGAGGACTTAACAAAAACCTCACAAGGTGCAGGCGGTTTTACCGTTGCTGCGGGCAGGAGTGGGCAGTCAAAAAAAAAAAATCCTCTCTGGATAAGAAATCGACAACCTTTATTGCAACCAATGTGGAAAAGTTTGGATAAAGGCTACAAGGGGCAGAAATCTGACACTTCTGGGATGAGACGAAAAACATGCTCCATTCTTTTTGATCAAAGTAAGCTCTTCTCCAATGAAGCATTTCTCCCTGCACATATTGAACAATACAGAGAAATGTGTCACACTTTAAAGTCAACAGCCATGCAGGAGTAGGTGCACAACAACAGCAATGGTGGACTCTTCAGTTCTGTTTGTGCTCCTCGCTCTAACAAACCATATGACGTATTTTTGTAGGCCAACCCGGAAGTAGCATCTCCATAGTGTCTAATGAGAATTCTCCTATGGGATGTTTTCATTGGATTTTGGATCATTGCAGAAAATAAGCTCTGTGTCAAACACACGTTTCTGAAGCGTAGGCGTTTTGTTCAGCAGGATAATCTTCACAGATGAACACCATTTTATGATGTTTGAAGAGTTAATGCAGCCGACAGAAGTACAAAGCTAACGTTATGGTACAAGCTAACTACACCACGGTCGGATGATTGTGACGTCACTACCGTTATGCTTCAGACAATCTCTGATAAACTAATCCACCTAGCTTAATAAATAGTTTACTAACATAATATTCACCTTAACCTAAAGATTAAACCTACAGGAGACATCTCAGACTAGTGAGAGAGTTCCCGGCCTCTGTGTCCGGCGTGATGACGTTTAATGTCCTCGACAACCACTGTAGTCACATTTAGCCACTTGTTAGCAACGACACGTAAAAACTTCAAAATTCACAAGTGTGGGTATTACCTAACGTAGTTTATGTGGTCTAACAAAACACCAACATCTCTTAAGCTTGTGTTAACCACAGACCTTATTTCAGGCGTCTAACCACAAACACATTCAAAATCCACATTGACTTTTAGACGTTAGACCCCATGGTGCTACAATGCTAACTTACTTCCGGGTTTTAGGACTCATTCCTGTGGTGCTCTATTGAGTTTAACAATGCACCATCACTTTGATCAGCAGAGACTAAAGGTGATTAGACATTAGCCATTTTTGTATGTTTACCCATCACAGCTCTGGAGAAAGAAGAATATTTCCTGTTTCATTTCAGAGTCACATCGCCAACTACTGGCCTGGCATGTACACTGCAGCGTATTTAGCCTATTTTGAGGATCCGTGTGGACTGATGTTTTCAGTGGATGGTTTTTCTGTAAAGGTGGCCTGAAGGTAGCAGATAGCTAGCTGACTGCATCAACATTTGTGTCAAACGTAAATATCATCTGGCCGTGTGAAAATGAATACATGCAGAGGGAGAGAGCATTGATTTTTACCATAGAATATATTTTTTTCTCTGTTAGAAAATGTTTTGACTTTTTCAGTGTTTATTGCAATTGTCCATTTCACGGTATTGATCAAACTGTAAACACTACTCAGCCCTGCTTTGCATTAAGATTGTTATTGTACATTTGTTTCCACATTTATGCCTATTTATTTAAAGGCTGATTGTTTTCTATGAAATTGATCACATTTTGATCAGGTTATTATTCTCCTGACTGTTTAGTAATACTCAGACTAAAACACAAACAGACTGCAGTGCAATAACTCTAAATAATGGTAACCGCTCCAAACAAAGTAGCATATTTAAAAACTAGACCACAGGCCAAAAGACTAATCCCACAATCAAAGTATTACTATTTTTGCCTTAAAATAACAACAAATATTTTATACCCTTGTGCAAAAGTTTCCACATTATTTGTTGAATCCAGATCAAATTTGGCCTCAGATTGATGCTCTCTTTTGCTGGCTTTTTATCACTCAGTG